>NC_054541.1:23861359-24028859 GCF_017654505.1 Polyodon spathula | reverse complement strand
GGCCTTCACCCTAAAACCTGCTTCATTGATGGATATCCGCATCATTAGGAACAATGACTTTCTGACCGGTTTCTGACTGCATTCTGTAACACAGCTGTGTGCTTTTCTTTTACACAACTAAATAAATTACATTGTTCAAAACCCAATCATCACTTGTGAAAGGCCAAAACCAAAACCAATTTGATTATTATTTCATTTTACGGGTGAATAATAGAGGCACATTTAATAAGCAGCTATCTATTTAATGCAAACCTGTGGAACCAATTCAGCTTAACTGTATACTACACATATCTACACTACCTGGCCAGAATGGCTGTAATAGCCCACAATACACATCCGACTGCATACAGGTGTCTCTGTCTAATGTTGAATGTTTCTATGATTTGGGCCACTGTAGCACATCCAATGCTTTAAACACAATATATTGCACATATCTGAGGGCTCAGTCTCCTGGGAGTGTGTTCTTTCCAGTGGTGGTTTTCTGCAAACGTTCGGAAACACCTGGGAGACGGTCTTAATAGACAGAGCTCCTTCAAGCTTGTATTATACTGAAGGATCTCTGTTTATTATTATGCTTGTATTATGTGCAGTACCAATATTTGTGTAGTAACCTGGTGTTCATCTGAGCTGTCAAAATGAGGTGATATTTTACAAAAATATACATTTCATATAACGTCAGCTAAACAGTTACGTTTTTATTTCAATTTTAAAAGCACAATCAGAACTAGAATTTGTAAAAAAACAAAAATAACCTTCAAAATATCTGAAGTAGAACATACCAAAACAATAGAAAGATTTCCAGCTCAATGACTGGTTCCTCCAATTTTAATAGACTAGCTGGTCCACATGTTGCAAAATATTGATTAAATAAAGATACCACTGCTGTATTCCCTCCAGATACATTTCCAGAAAAATGTATCTTCCCATTTCCTTCCACTCACAAATAACTTCTGACTTAACCAGCTAGCAATCCACATTGACAGCCTGCAATTATGGCTTCTGACAAAGCCAAATAGAAACATGTTAATTCCAAGAAGACGATCTAGGATTTATTATTGTAACTTTTTGATTGTTTTAAAACATTGACATTAAGGACAAAGCAATAAAGAGAAATGTAATATGAAGGGTTCCTTCCTTTTTCAATTTACACAGATTTCAGCCAACCCATCCAATCAAAAGAACTAAAGATACAACCTCGCTCATATATTTTGTAAACCAGAAATTCCCATGCCTGCGATCCAAGTAAGGAGAAATTCAGAAGGAACATTAAATTTTGTTAAGGGTTAAGACCTTGTCTGTCTGGAGTGTAGCTGCACTTTGTCATTCCCACTCCATTCAGTGAGACATGTTCCAAGGCCTATAGTAATTTTCTACCAGAAGTGACAGGCAGACACAAAGACTGTTATAGGGTGCAATGAGCCTTAAAAAGTTTTGGTCTCGAACAAAACAGCATGTTTAAATTACTCCTATAATAGCCCCACTCATTTTCCTGTCAGCTTGTTTAGTGAAAAAACTTCATAAAAATAATCCCTTAATTATCCATGTTTTCAATGACTTTTTAGCAGGCAAATATAAACTTCAATGACAACAGCAGCCCCCAGGAAGAGTGCTTTGATTTGCTTTTTGTCTCCAAAATGGTTTATTAAGCTCTCAGACAATGTATTTTTTAAGGCACTAAAATGGAAAACTGGGAAACTGTTCAACTGTGTCCTCCTACCCTAACACAATACTTTTTTTTCATATCTATGTGTGCCAACAAATAGATGAATGAAGCATGGCCTTCCTGAATTAAAGTTCAGACACAGATGTAGCACAACATGTTACATGTTTAACATAATTATCAGAATATAAATTGTACTCTTTTACAAATTTCAGGAGAATTTCTCTGTGTTATATACAATACAGGTTCCTGATTTGAAAAAGACAGTCACCCAGTCTGCACCAACACTTAAATATGAACAGTGGCTGTGCAATTGCGCTGGGTTCTGTTGCTCCAATATTGACTTATTATTCTTCTCTAAATCTGGCTTTACCTTTAAACTTGTATAGAAAAACTTAAATGCCAGGACAGGACAGAACAGCCAACTCATCTCTTCAAATCACGTGGCAATCTGACCTTTTAACACTGCCAGCCCCACCGGCTCTATCTGTCTACATAAATGTAGAGTTGGTAGGACTGGAAAAGTTGAAAGGTCACATTGACACATGATTTGAATAAAATGAGGGAGGCTGTTCAGTCCTGGCACTTAGAATTTTCCAGACAATCTCAATGCAAGCTCAAAGCCGAGTAAAGGCAGATTACCTTTGGCAGCATATTGTAGCAACATAACCCATGACCACTCAGAAATGTACTTAAAAATCTGGTAAAACTTTTAAAGGGATCATCTGAGATGTTTGTGAGTGCTTTCAAATCAAGGTTTTGACTATGGCAATATGGTACAGTGAAATCTCTGTGAGCCAGCAGCATGTGTCTTACGACCGAAGCACCCAAAATATCCGGAGGAGGGAAACAAAAACAACTTAAAAGAAAATAAACTCCACCAGTGCTTGAGACATTCATAAAAAAGGACCAAATTATCAACACATTGCATGCAGCTGTCTTCAAGAAAGGAAAAATAAATAAAAAGCTAAATCAAAAGGGCAAAGAGGAACTGTACTAGATTACTCTCTAATCAGGGCACAGATTATGCAATCTTAAATCAATTAGTGCCCTAACTTGTTGACATAAAGCATCTGGGAGTATATGAAATGACTTTCTACATCCTTCTAGACTCAATGTATCACCTTTCATTTGTGTTTTAAAGAGCAGACAGAAAGGTTTGTGGTTATCATTCCTGATGTCTATTAGATCCCACAGACCCATGAAACAGAACAAGCGAACACATGCTCCAAATGTAAAATAAACACTGACGACTGGGCTACGTATACATCTGCACCCTGTCAGGACAAAGTTGTAAACCACCAGCGAAAAAAGCATCATGCAATGGGATTTGGGGCATGTCCTTCAAATGCCATTAGAAGCAGGACTATGTTGGAAGTATATAATGTAGCGTTGGGGTTTACACAGCTGGCAATAAAAAAAACCTGTGAAGATGATGCCCGGAAAGGCTATTCAGTCTTCACAGCATCGATCTTGAAGGTTGCAGGAAAAACCCTTGATACTTGATACTAGAAGTAATTTAGTTGTATACCTAATGCTAGTGAGATTCCACAAGTTTTAATTTAACTGTGAGATGAATTGTAGGACTAATTCATAATCATTGTATATAAGGGACCCTGATAATAAGGAATAAAGAACCATTCATGTCAGTCTTCTTTATAATTTGGTTCTGGTAAGACAGTGTTCAGATAAAAGGAGAGCAATATTTAAACTAATTTAATGAATTATCAATGTGACATAAAGAGATTGTAAATAATTTAGTATGTGAATATAAATATGAAACTATAACATACACATATCTAGGCCTACATTCTATAAAATTAAAGATTTTGAACAACCAACAGCATACAACCACAAATGTTTAAGAATTTAATTGCTAGGATTTTCTCGTCAATTGCACTCAATATCTGACTGAAAAGCACTTGTCAGTGTAAGTTAAGAGCAAGCCACCTTGAAGACAATTCTCCAAGTTACATTTTTTTGGGAGCGTCTACCTCTAGAAGTTTGCATTGCAATCCAGCATAAACGCAAGTTCATTATTTACTTACACTTACGTGCAGCTGTGCGCACATTTTAAACTGGTAAGTAATGAATGTTTGCTTGTCGACAATGCGTCTCCTCAAGGGTGACAAACGTCTACAATGGCAGATAAAAATTAAAATGCCACTTAAAATGTGAGTACAGTAATTAATGACATATATGGGTGGTGTCACAGATATGGTGTAAAGAAATACCGGAGTAGGCCTAGTTCTGGACTAGTTAATCATGAACTAAAAATGTGATTTCATAAACATCAGATAATCTTACATTAGATAGTTCTGGATTAAAAAGTATATGACTAAGCTATTAAAGAATTAAATACAGTCTGTAATTAAAGCACAGGTTGGTCTGGTTTAAACTCAATTAAACCAACAGTGTACAGCTGGTACTTATTTGAAGTTGCTACAAAAGCCTGGCATGGACAATCCAGCTTCCTGAAAATGATAAACTCAACAACAACAATTTAGTGACTTTGAGAAAAACATACTAAAGCAAATAATACTGAATTTCCCAATAACTGAACACAAGCATCATAACAAAACATCTGAAGCAATAAAAAAAGCCTGGTTTGAAATATGCAAGCAGTATAATTCTAAAGAAAAAATAACAGCAAGAACTGTACAGCAGCTACAGGTAAGATATAGGCTCTTTACATATGACTTTAATTTGTTATATTGCAACTTTGATTATTAAAATGTATCCATCACTGTGCTTTGAAAATGTTTGCGTAATTTGTAAGTGAACATAGCTGTTGGTATCTTTTGGTAAGATGTTTTTTCATACAATTGCCCAGTCTTTTATCATATGGTATTTATTGTCAACATATTATTCCATCATCAACATTATATAATAATATTAATTATATGATTATTTTTCAGAGCCAGATGAACTCCATGGTTCTGGTGAATGCTGTATCATGGAGGAAGTTGAAAGAAGAAATGAGGAAGAACCAGCTACATCTGCTGCAAGGGGAGGAGGGAAGGGGGAGAATACCATCCAGAATAAAAAGAAAAGAAGCAACAAATTGACCATCCATGAAAAGCTTGCAATTGAATTTCATCAATACAAATTGAAGTATCTCAAAGAAGAGCATGAAATGAAAATGAAAATATTAACCATTGAACTGACCATGAAGAAGGAAGAATGAAACATGTATAGGGATTGTGCACAGCGAGGCTCGCAAGAAAGCACCTGTTTCAGTTTTGAGGCACAATATGTTAAATGTTCATAAATAATACATTTACTGAAAACCATGTTTCTTGTTTGAATTACACTGTTACACCTCACACAGTATTATATACTTGTCAACCTAACTGGAAAAGTGTCCAAGAACAAAAGCATCCCGATAGGCCAGTCCATTTCTGTTGCTGTTGTCTGCTACAATAGTTGGAGCAACAGTTTCATCCTCTTCTTCAATGGGGGGAGGGGGGAAGGGGGGGGGGGTCTGGGTCGCCTTGTTTTATCAAAAAATTGTGCAGCACAGCTGTGGCAATGATAACACTACAGCAATTCCTTGGATGAAAGCAAAGTGTCTTTCATAGACACTGGAAGCGACGCTTCCACACACCGAACATGCGTTCCACAAGGTTTCTTGTACGGACGCGAGCTTGGTTGTACCGTTGTTGGGAAACTTCTGCTGCATTGAGGTAGGGGGTGAACAAAAAAGTGTTCTGTGCATAGCTATTGTCACCAAGTAAAATGCCACCAAGTTGTCCTCTTTTGACCCGAGTATACAGGGAAGAATTCTGGAAAATTATTGAATCATGAGTTGCACCTTTCCACCAAGCAACAATATTTCAATACAATAGCTTTGGGATGCACACACCTTGAACATTGATAGAAAAACTGTTTTTTCGGTTTATGTACTCCTCATAATCTGGCATTGCCGGGCAGTTGATGGGAATGTGACACCCATCTATGCAGCCAACAACACCAGGGAAGTTCCCATATTCATAGAACTGTATTTTGTAAATGTATTGTTCAGCAGCATCTGGAAAATTAATGCATCTATGTTTCAGATGACATAAGGCATTGCAGACTTTATTGACTTATTCACTGACACCCAACAAATCTCCAGTTTCCCGATGAAAATTTCCAGTAGCTAAAAACCTTAAGGTGACCAAAACTTGTAAAACAGGAAGAAGAGGCTTCTCCCGCAGAGTTACATGAAACAGCTTTGGCTCAAGTAACGTTAGTGGCTGTACTACATTTTCTTTATACATTTGAAAATGATCACAGAAGTTATTGTCATGGTAATAATTATTGTCATGGTAATAGTTAATTCGATCACTTCTGTCTAGCAGTATTCTTCTCTCTGGTCCCACTGGAACATACCTGTGATCATGAACATAGTCCAAGTACTCAATATTCTTCAGGTAGTGAGGACAAACTGGATTTAATCTGAATTTAAACCTATCAAATTACAAGTTTAAGTTAAGCCTCCACATAGTTCTGGACTGCGTCTAATGTACCTTCATGAAACTAAACATTTTTAGTGAAGAAATACCGTACTCCAGGAGTATTTTAAATATCGTTCTTGAAATTAACTTTTCAGTTATCTAGATTAAATGTGCAATTTAGTCCAGGACCAGAGATAATTAGGAGCTGTGAAACCACCCATTTGTGTATTTATTTGTTTATCTAGTTCAGGTACATGTTGTATGAAATATGTGTTTCTAACGACATTAGGGGCTTAAAGTACCCACTGGGAGATTCAACATTCTGTGCCTAGGAATGGTACAGTAGCAGGCATTTCTGTTTAGCTGCTGTATATTGAACATATTTTTAACCTGATGGTTGAGACAATCGGGCCAGGCCAGAATTTTAGCCCTTCACGAATACAGGACATTCAACATGCAGCACTTCTAAAAGCCTATGGTCATCGTCGGAAATCTAATAAAACTTATTCCGGTCAAAATGATTTCTCTCTCATTAGCTGATTGTAGTCTCTTCTAATTTATCAAACTGCATTAACAAGCCAGTTATTTTTAGTACTGACGGAAAATGAGGTGGGTGTGGGAATGATACACTGCAGGAGTGTGAGAGTGTGAGGCAGCACTGTGGTGCCCATTTCCTGTGTTTTGATTACTTGGTTGTTCAAATTCATATAACACCTAACAGAGCAAAGGTAGTTGCAGGAGACAGAATCAGAGAGTAATCACAACTCTCATTTATCAAAATGATAGTTGAAAAATAAAATAATAAGATGAAAATATACATACACACCAACCATTGGGAGTTTTAAATCCACAACACAATAAGTTCATTCAATGATATAAATATTAAAAATACATTTAATAATCAAACCAATGTGTTAAATAGTGTTAAACAATGTTAATTATTATTACTGTAACAATTGACACACACACAGAGTAACAGAGTGTGTGTGAGAGAGAGATTGACTTTGACTTTTAATATCCTTCATTAATCATTTAAAAAGTTTTAAAAAAATCAACAACAAGGTAAAGCATTCAGCAGCATTCTGAAAAACCTAACCACATCTGTGAGGCCTAAGCCTGCCAGTCTGTTTTTCCGGGACTTCAGAATAGCTAGCTTTGCCTGCCCTTGAAGAAAATGTATTAATACATAGACATTGCTGTGCTTCTGCATGTTGGGGACCCCAGAAATGAAAATCCTACTTGTAAATGATGCCCCCAGCATCTGCACCAGCATGCTGAGGAGTTGGAAGAGAAGCTCTAGGCTCTCACAGTCACTGTACGCATGGAACAGTTTCTTCCTGCGTCGAGAAACGGCAATCCAAGTTGCGGAGGAGCTTGCCTGTGGCCAGGATGCCATGAATGAGTCTCCACTGTAGGTCTCCTGCTATCTTTTCCAGGGGAGGCTTATACAGCACCCTTCATTCTGGGTTGCCCTCCTCTCCTAGGGACAGATGAGTCCTCCATCTGGAGCCTGACATCCCTCTTAAGAATTCAGATGTTTCATTTTTGGAACTTTCATCCTGAAGCTTTACAGCAGCTCCAAGATATCTTCATAACTGGGGACAAACACAGTGATGTCATCTGCATAGACAGACACCTTCACTGAGACGGTAGGAGCAGAGCAGAGCACCTTCAGTGGAGCCAGCAAGGCTCAATGGAGAGGGAGTAAATCATATCTGCATATCAAATTAATAAACTGAGGACCAAAACCAAAGGCTTAAAGTGTTTTAAACAGATAAAAATTGTCGACCCGATCAAAAGCTTTTTCTTGATCTAAGACCAGTCCCACATTAAAATCACCCATTCCTGTTACTGATAAAAAAAAGCTTCTTATTAAAAAAACATTATCAAAAATAGACCTCTCAGCAAACAGTAAGTCTGGTCCGGGTGGATTATGCTTACCATGCAGTTTTTCAATCTGTTTGCCAAACATTTATAAATCAGTTTAAAATCTGCACATAAGTGAGACTAGTCTCCAGTTCTTTAGCAGTAACCAGTCCCCTTTCTTAGGCAGCAGCGTGATGACAGCCCTGCAGTAACTTAGCGGCAACTCCCCAGCCTTCACGCTCTCCTGCACCACAAGGAGCAGTTCAGGCTCAAGTTCATTCCAGAAATGTTTAAAGACGTCAATCAGTAGTCCATCAATCCATGGGGCCTTTCTGCTAGTCAACTGTGTGGCAGCGTTCCTGCAATGTAATGACTCTCTCTAAGCACTGTTGCTCCTCCTTGCTCAGCCTGGACAGGTCCTGCAGCAGCATCTCCAGGTCTGCTGAGCTCCAATGTTCTTTGTTATACAGGTCCTGGTAAAAGTTCACCGCCACCAAACTGAGCAGTTCTCTGCCATAGGGCAGTTAGACGCAAAGCAGACACTTACTGTTAGCTTTCTTCTTCTCTAAGCCAAAGAAGAATTTGATGGGGGCATCCATGTCCCTCAGCTCTGTGAACCGGGAGTGCTCCTGTGCCCCCCTGCACCTTCTCCTCCAGCAGGCTACTTAGGGTGGATCTCTGCTACCTTGTGGTGTCTTGTGCCGTCTCATTCGGGTGACTGTCTGCTCATCTCTCTAACTTTATAATCTCTCTCTAAGGTTCTGTCATGGCTGAATTCCTTGACCTGTTTGCATCCAAAGTGTAATGCTGACAAATAAGTCAAATCTGCACTTTACCTAGGTCCCACCACTGCTGCAGACTACTATACTTTTGTTTTTGGCCACTCGAATTCCCCCACGTGTCCTTTAAGTGTTGTGTGAAAACTATCTTGCAGTAGTTTTAGGTTAAAGTGCCAGTGGGAGGAAGAATATTTTCTTTTGTAAAAATAAAGGTGACAAGAAGGCAGTGATGACCAGAAAGACTGGTAAGAATTATTTTAGCTGTTATAAATGTATTAAGGGAGTGTTGGTGAGTATAGAATCTATCCAGTCTAGCCCTAACAGTGCCTTGTGAAAGATTATGTAAAGCTGTGTTTTGTTTAGTATTAATGTGCAGATTCCTCCAGATGTCAAGCAGGCCACCAGAATTTAAAACTTCAGCCAGCTCTCTAGAGGAAGGAGGGTGCGGTTCAGCACTGTTTCTATCTTTGTTAAAATCAAAGATAGAAATTCCCACCCACAATTACATTATCCTCTGTATCTATATTTAAAAGTGTCTTAAACGCTTAAAAAATAAAACTCTATTGCTCTCTATATTTGAGGCATACATATTTATAAAAGTAAAAATGTAATCTTTAATTCTAACTTTAACTTTAACTAAAAGACGCCCTTTTTCAATCTCTTCAATCGATAAAATATCTGCTATTAAACTCAGTTCAAAAAGCATGCCAACCTGTGCCCTGGTATTAGAGCCGTGGCTCAGCACACACTGCCCTCTCCACTGCAGATGCCACTCCGCTTCATCGCCTGGGTCTGACTGCATCTCATACCCCTACCCGCTTCTGCTCTAAAAAATTAAAAACTCTCTAAAAACTGTGCCTGCAGCCATTAAAATGTTTTTTTAGATGCCATTCAAAAAGTTAAAACCAAACAATAAGCACAGAAAATAAAGTCTATATAAAAACTATACATTCATTTTAAAATTAATTAATCTTTTTAAGTCTGTTCCATTTTGGCATGTCTAGCTCTTTCTGTGGACTGAATGAAATATCTTGCTACACCCACACCACATTTTCCTTTTGTTTTATCAAGGGAATCATTTTAAGCGGCTATACAATGCTACGGTGAGTGGTTTGGCTCTCAGAGAACAGGAGAACAGGAGTCGGAGATTTCTCCTTCATGTCTTCCCCATCCTCGCAGCTCTCACCCTCTTCCAGGTCGGCTCCTGTTTCCTCCTGTGCTACTGTGGCTGGGTCGGGCTGGGCATGATCACGTACAGTAGGTGGTGGTGCTCTGGATGCCGGATGCCCCAGTCACCCTCTACCCCCTTTCTCCTCCACACTAGCAGTAACCTGTTTTTGTTCTTTCCATGGGCAGGATTTCATCTGGTTTCACACTTAAAACGTTTCATCATGTCTGGACTAGTAAACACCACACAGCTTATTCCCCCTACATGAAAGGTCCATGCCATCTCAATAACAGTACTAGGGTTGTTCAACATTAAAAAAGCATGTTTTCTAAATGACTGTACATACTTCAACCCGGGTCTTTACACCTCAGCAAAATGGATTTTATTGGACCCATGAGTTTCCCATACCAACGCAGTTCTTATTGTAGTTTAGTTTTTTAATAAAAGGAGGCACACTCAATAAAATTATTTTAGTTACAGATGTTGCTAGCGTTGACACCTGCACTAAATTTCCTTTAATAACAAAGCCTTGCTCAGCTTTTACTTACTAGCTGCATTCCACTAAAAATATTATTGCTGCCCACGACCGAGCGGAGGGGGGTGCACCAAGCTTCTTCACTGAACAGGAATTGAAGTTCACACCAAGAGCCCGAAAACAATTCCATAAAGCCATCCACAGACAGACAATATCCCCCACACAGCGTCTTGTGTTATGGGAGTCTTTCTGAGCAGACCTGATTGAAAACACCACCTCTCAAATGCTCGAATGCACATATGGCAAAAACTGACAATAAAAATAACTTCCATCAAATTCTAACCACTGTAGGAAACTAAGTCAACAGAGACCACTATCTCGGTGCCGAGTACCATAGCTATAGCTAAATAGAGTTTGTTCTCCAGGTCTGTTGAAAAAATTACATTATAATTTGTATGGTACATAAGGGAAAAGTTAACGTTTTGAACCTTGTTACCTTTTAAAACACTAATCTTATTGAAAGTCCATATAAAGATGTAAAGAGACAAAAAAAAATGTAACGAGACAATGGCTACATTTACAATTACTTTTGGCACTCAGAATGGAATGTCCTTTTCCTAGATTTGTGATGTCATCATCCTGCCATCATATTTTAGTTTTCTAGATTTTGGAAATGTGCGTTCAAAGCATGGAACTCCAGAGCCAGTTTGGTACAATTAAGATTGTTCCACCGGTCAAAATGCATCCAATTCAAAGGATAAATTAAAGAATCGTCATCTTACTGAGGCAGAAACACTCATCTCTATCTCCTGTGAGCCTTTTGCAAATGGCATGTTAAGAAATCAAAACAAATAACACAAGAGACAATGAAAAAGAAATACAAAAAAACAACCAGGGACAGGACACAGAGCTACATCAGTGCTTCCCCACAATAGTCAAAAGTACATTGTCAGGAATTTCCAAAAGTACATCTGTGAATAATGTAAAAACAGATAAATCTTTTTTTTTTTTTAAAACAATATACAAGTTGAGTGGCTGACAAATCATTACAATCTCAGCAATGAGATGAGTTCTTCATTTAGATCAACCAATAAACCCTTAATTTACAGTTCTTAAGATCATAGCATTGAATGCCTTGGTTGAAAAATATTTTAATGCAAAATACTTTTCTAATATTAATAGCTGTTATAACCTTTCTTTGAAAAATAACTTATTTGAAGTTAAGAATCGTAAGCAGAATGACAATCATAGTGTGCTATCTCTATTTTCATTGTAAAGGTAGCCAATTTCACAAAGTGTTTATATTCCAAAGGACATCACTTTACCCCCTACCATTGCTGAGATTTTATTGGTTGAAAATCAGGGTTTAACATGGAACAACTGTCATGCTGCTATAATGTCCAAACAACACCAAATTACACCAAAATGCATCACTTTAGGAGAAGAGCGCTAACTGTTGGCTGCATCAAGGGCAGAAGAAATATCCTCTTCATGAATAACACTTGGTATAAACACATTTTATTTCTTAAGGCTGAAACAAACCCAGCGACAGTTCTTTATTCGTAATTCTGAAGTTCTTATAACAAAATAACTTTGAGTAAGTAACATGTTTTAGGAAGCCAAGTAGAGGCCAGGGTTGAGGTACAGTATGCTGCTCTTGATCAAAACATAATACCACACTCTTGTAAAAAATAGAAAGGCATTTACCAGATTAATCTGTTTTCAATTAAAGTTACAGGTAGCACTATTCAGTAGCTGGTATCTATCTTCTCCAAGCCATACTACAGAGTAATGGCGATTGTTAAAAGAAAATAGGATCCTTAATGTAGCAGCTCAAGACTTTGAGATATAAACTGTTGCCATCATAGCCTGAATTCCCCATGGTATAATCTTCTGTTATATTTGAGACATTCCACTATAAAGATGTCAAATAGAAAGCAAGTTCACTACCTCTGAGGAACTTATTGGACAGATTCCAGTGCAAGTTTACAGCCAAGATATCTTAGGGGAAAAAAGGCTGAACCTTGCTGAGAAGCAGAAATGTATTGTATAAGCCCCAAAGGGGTAATTTTCTTGGCTACTTACTGAAACACAAGTTAGGGACAGATGAAATAACTTACCAACTCATCTTTAGTGACTCAAATTTTGCAAGGTGATAATAAATTATTTCTATTATTTCATAAAAACTTCCAAAATCACATGTGCCCCACCACCATTAAATTAATCTAAACTAAATGTATGCTTTTTCTTAAGCAGGTATAGAAAGTGCTGGTAAAGACCTGATTTTCGCAAGTGACAACAGGGTTTTAATTTGAAATTGCTATAAAAAATATATATATATTTTTTTTTTTTTGATGAGCATCAACTGTAATAAAACTTTTAATAGTTGCCCATCATAAAAATGAAACTCATAAAAAATGTATACAGTGATTATTTGACTCAGTCAAAGTGCATTGCAATTATACTAGGACATAAATACAAATCTAGTGAGACCTATTTGCATAGCATTGCATTATTCTCTGTGTCAGAATGTCCTGAAATCTCATCAAAAGAAAAAGGAAAACGCAAGGTGTGTTTGGGTCTCCTTCAAATAAAGTTATTATTTTCAGTCTATTCTTTCAGTGTGTCATTAAAATATCCCTTGACAGCTATTCAAAGAGCATCTATCAAGGAAGCTACATCTTCACCTTTGGTATGGATCTGATCTCATTCCTAGTAATGTGCACTCAATCTTAACCTATCATTGTGTCAACAATGTATTATATGTGCATGCCCTCCCACCCCCCAAACTGGAACATGCCTTTCCTAATTATAAAAAAAAGGTCATTTGTGGTGTTCTGCACTGCTTGTGTTGCATCTGGTATTTGTCGTCATGTCCCCCTCCTTTGCACAGATAGTTTGGGTTGGGGTACTAGCTCCACTAGCTCACAGAAGATGTTCTTTGTATTTTGTAATTTTACAATGCGCCCTTTGGAATCTATTAGGAATGTTAGCATTAAAACAATGTTCAGGGTTTTCCTCGCCCCAGGGAGTTTATAGACTGAACATTTGTATTTTAACATGCCTGAAATGTTTTTAGACCCCATAACTGCCAATGAGAGGTTAAAGGGCTACCCCATGTAAACATATGAAATGAATAATTTCCCAGAGTAGTTAATAAATCAGGCTTATATTAATCTGAGCCCCATTAGTGTATGTGTATGTTAATATTGCAACATCATGCCTTTTAGTCTAAAAACGTATTGACCCAGTTAGTTGTTTTGCTTTTACACACTATGGAGACTATTTAATTGTTCTAAATGGTGGCAGATCTAAATGTTGCTGCCGTTTATATCATTAAAAGAAAGGCACTTTGTGAAAATCAATACCTCTAACAGTGTGTGTGAGGCTCCTTTGTCTTTAAAAGCCACTGTTTATATCAAATGAATAGACTTAGCCTTAAAACATTGAATTGTATAAAGAATGTTTTATCAAAGTCTGTTTTCTTGAATAATATACAGTTTAATATTCATGAATGTGTTGTTGGCTTCCATAATAGTCTCTGAGAGTTTCATGAACATCAAACTCAATTTTATACTTCTTTTTTTTTAGGGACCAATATCTAAGGCTTTGTTGTTAGTAGGGAGACACCGTTACAGATAAACATTCTTTACTCTCTATTTGCCATGCAGTTCCTACAGAATCTGTTTATTGAGCTGAATATATCTATAAATGGATAGCCACTATCAACCTGCAAGCTTGTTTCCAAGTAGGCCCAGTCCTCAGGCTGGTGTGTAAAAGTACATCTTCTCAGGGGGATTCGGTAAGAGTGACTCTGGACTCAACACCCTGCTTCTACTCAACATCTGAAAGACTGACGTCAATGAAGCACAACAACCAAAAATTAAAAGCAAACTATTCCTTACTTATTAGAAACAATCCTACCTGATCAAGTGAAAACATACTGTATTTATTCACAAAAAGAGCAGTAGTACTAAAAAGAAACGTAGTAGATTGTGATCTTACAATTAAGTGTTTAACGTTATGTCTCTAATGTAGATATACCATATATATATATATATATATATATATATTATTATATATATATATATATGTACACACACATGTTTGGACGAAGCGATTGTGCATGTATAAACCTGCTCCTGGCTAGCAAACGCTTTCCCTTGACTGTAAGCTACATGGTTAACAGAAGATGTAAGACTGGACAATATAGTGTATGTTTCTTTAATAAAAAAAATGTAGGCCAGTGATTCAAATTAGTTTTTGGTGGAACCAGAAGTGGTCCAGTGAAGTGCTCTACATAACATAAGGGTGGTATATAGAGCAAATAAAAAACTAGAATGCAAACCATAAAATACCTTCTGGGTAATCCACCTCCCTCTCCTTTTTACTAATCTTTCCCTAATCATACACTGTAACAGTTTTAAATCTGACATTTTGATCTCCAGTGAAACAGGTTGGGGTTAATGTTTTTAGTTTTTTGGGGCTTTTTTGGGCCTACAGGATATATACAAAATATATGAAAATGATTACATTTAGGTTCATCCTCTCTAGTTTAAATAAGATTTAATTATAATAAAACTTGTTCATGCATTACAATAGAAGGTACTGCTGCAAATTTCTTTGAACTGTTTTTTTTTTTTAGCAATGTTATAAATAAACACACACACAGCAATGTTGGGGGGCAGTTTTCATTACATTTCATATTCATATCTGCTGTTTGTGGTAAAAAAAAAAAAAAAAAAAAAAAACTAAATTTTTCTCCAAGATGCCCCTTTTAACCCTATTTATTACCAGGTAGAAAACAGAAAATTAAAGACAAAAACAGTTCTACTGGCAGTGTGGCGCAGACAGGCTGGCTTATAATGATCATAGAAAAAATGTACATACCCAGACAGTTGTGTCCATCATGTGCAAGCATGAAGCCGTCATAGCAAGTGCACCTGTAGTTGCCTGGAATGTTGATACACTCATGAACACAGCCGCCAGTGTAGTCATTATCACATTCGTCAATGTCTGAAAGACAGTTAACAAGACAGTTTTCATGAGGCTTGCACTGAGGGGAAGAAAAAGGCAACCACTAGTGCTCAAGCCTAACACCACAGTTAAGGTATTTGAGAGCTCTGGCAAGGCTTGGCTTTTAATTCAAGAGCACAATCAAGACACAGCAAACAACCCTTACGGGAGCAAGGCTGAGATAACACCTCTGTGAAAAATGATGAGCAGGGAAAGTTGAGAGGTCATGTGGAGAGAGCAGAGGATTATACAAACATTCTTGGTTTCCACAACCGTATCAAATACGCACAAGCACAGAAACTTGAGGTCAAGCCTTTTGTGAGGGAAAGGTGCAAAGCCAGAAATCTTTAACATGCATTTTAAAGCACTGTACACCACGACACTTAAATACTGTGTGCTTTATGCTGTATACAAATGTGTACTGTATTTATATACTGCATATCACTGTACACATTATTTGTTCTGACACAAGAGCTCTAGAATATCCAATAGTGATTACAGTTGTTGTTGAAGAAAAATATATATATATATATTCCTGCATATTTTTTAATATTTTATTTTTACAAAAACCTTTTTTAAATTAAACACATTTTCAGGCTAATTTTCCTCTGGGTTACAACAGATCACTGAACATTGTTAAGCTAACCACATACGTCCTGTACACCACAACCTTTAGATGTTGTTCATAAACTTTAAACTGGTGTGGGAAGTAGCATGACTCTGCTAGTTTGAAGTGACACAGTGGCAAGAAAGTTTGAAGGGAGAGGAAACTTGCAGTTGTAACAACTCAGCCTCTGAGGAATGTAAACAACTTAAACAATTCACAAAGCCTGCTTTCTGATGAAGAACAAGTCTATAAGAACACACAGACACTTACATTGAATAACAATGCAGCCTTAACATGCATTACAGAACTTATTTTTTCAGCCATGGCAGACAGGAACACATACAGTGTTGATGAACGTGTAAACTTGGTGTTCATGCTTGCAAGTCAAGGGCAAAGTGCTTGTAATACAGCAGAGGCCTTCCATGTAAAGTATCCAGGCAGACCAAAGCCAAGTCACAGGACAGTCCATCATAGCTTTGTGCAAATAGCCATGTGCCAGGCCAACTCTTATAAAATGTTCCCATAGTAAAAGCAGAGCAAAGTATGAGAAAAACATAATTTTTATAAGGGAAGGACAGGGCTTATATTGAAAATGTTAGAGTGTTCTGTGACAAGATTTTTTGTCCATGTGGGGCATTGTCTATAAATGACCGGTTTATTAAAAAAAAACTTTTGTTTTTGTTTTGTTTTTTCACCTATACTTACATTTTTATGTCCTGTATAACTGTTTTTTAAAATTGTTTTTTTGTAAGTGCCAGTGTCCTTCAATTCCCATAGCCCTAAACCTCAAAAGTGTAAAATATATACAAAAATTATAAAAATATATACCAACTATTTGTCTCAGTGTATTACCATGGACAGATACTGTACAGTATGGTCCCTACACATGTGTGTTATTATTACAAGTCAAGTCCAGGCATTTCCATTGGATGGCTGTTGGGAAGCCTGTGTGAAATAAGCATTAAGTAAACTCTAATTGGAATATTTGTCAGCAGTCTTACATCTAATCTCTAATCAAACCTGTTTCAAGTTCATGAAGTGTAATAATATTCACAGGAGCAGAGAAGGGTTATCACATCATTAATCTGGGTTATTCTGTTGATTCTGGTACCTCAAGAGATTTTCACAAGGACAAGTCAATTACAAGATTTATTAGCTGGAAATATCTGTCAGTTATTCGATATATGGTACCAAAGCGTTGTTCTTCAAAATTGCTTGAAGTACAGTATAGCTTCTTGTTGCATTGACTGCTTATTATGTTCTTGCTTGCCTACTTATAAAAATGTTTGAACAGATACAGTATGGTTTCATGAATGTATCATTAGGTAGAATACTTTAGATACAGTCAATGGTGTATTGAAAGATGAGGTCTAAGAACACTTTCACTGAATATCAAGATGGAGCAGAACTTATTTAAAAAGATTTTTTTTCATATAAGATTCTGTCAAACACAAACATTAACAGGGAAAGAAAATATACATTATATTATATATATATATATATATATATATATATATATATATATATATATATATATATACACATATACACAGCATAGTATAATTGTAATACAGAGTTTCAAGAATAATTACCTGTAGTGCACCTACATTCACTAAACAAGTGCAGTTTTGAAAGTCCATGCTAAGTTAGGGCTATGATTTTGCTTGTTATTTCAGCTTGCTATTTCACCTCAGCAGTGTGTTTTGTGGTCAACAGTGGAAGCAGCTGGTTGGTAAATGACAGGAAAGGAAATGACATGAAAGTAAACAAAGCTTTACCCACATATTAATGATGTGAAAATAAATGTCTGCTATAACATGCTTTTATTTCAGATGTGAGACCTGTATAGCAAATGCAGGTGCACAATAGGTAAGATTCATGGAATTATTTCATTAGCTATAACCCCATTGAAGAAATATGAATAAGCTGCGCTTTGGTGGATTTCAATATGAACAAATTCGTTGACAACCAACCAACCACAGTGCTAGAGGGTTATGTTACTGCTGCTTCCAAGGATGGAAAAGGGTTTAAAATAGAATACTTGTGCTATATCAATAAACCAAATTCCAATTGTAGCACAAGGTATAGCAGTAAATGGTATTCAGAGACAGTGCCAGGCTTTTAATGAACGTTTAAAAAAAGGATGCAGGTTTTAGCATGGGCCCACTCCAATTGGCATCTTCTGAACTGCAATTGGAACAAATTAGCAACCAGTTTCTTACACTGTAGGTAACATTAAAAAACCAGGCACCTGGGGAGTGCTGAGTAGTTCAATGTCCATCTTAGTTAAGCTGCCGTGATGTCCATAGGGCTCAAGCAGAGCGACTTCCTGATCATAAGCTGTTACTGAAGGCTGTTATGACATGTGACAGCCGAATATAAATGCTACTTCTAAATTTCCGACAAACTTATCCTTTTTTAATTTGAGTGGAAATGTTTAGTTTGACATCTAGTCATCCAAATTAAACACATTTGCTCATGTTACCTCTTGTTTTACCATCTAGCCCCTGCCATTTAATTGTTTATTTTATGTGCTCCAATTAGAGATGATAATTTGGATACTTTAAAGTCAAATAATGGTAAGAGCTCAAGATAGGAACAGTATAAGAAATTATCACTTAAAGAATTCACGCTCAATTAGAATACGTCATTTAACTTAGAATTCTTTGTAAGATGTTAGTGCATCATGCCTATATGTCATTACAGCCTACCTTGTCATGTTGACAGTGGTTCCTTATACATTCTTTATTTTAACATGGTCCATTAGCAGAACTAGTAGGTGGAAACACTCTCAACATGTCTAGAGGCTAACAAATATATTATAATAAGTAAGAAAATTATAAATCACATTGTTTTAGAAATAAATAATTTCATACGCCACCTGCATTGCTGTTAATGTGTTGCCATATAATGTTTTAGTACTGTATCGGTAGTGAAGTGTGAAGCATTTTAACTTGTATATGTTAGCAAGTGTGATGCAACACTGTTAACAGAAATACACTTTTGGTTACCAAGGTTTGCAAACCCACAGCTACAAAGGCCAATCAGGTTTTGTTTTTTTTTTCAAAAAAATGTAGTTAGACCCCTAGGATTACTTTAATTACGGCTATACTATCCTTATAGTACCAGCTAAAACATTTCTGTAAAGTCACCCTTTGATCTTTTAATTTATGAATTCTTCGAATCCCCTAACTAAATGTGGCTGTGTGGCTTTGAAGAGAAGGGGAGTGCTGGGCAGATATACTGTTGATAAATGAATCCACAGTTTGGTTAGAAATCCACTGAAAACTGTTATTTTATCAACAAAGCCACAGTCAGAACAATTCAAAAGAAAAGCGAAAAACATTTTATTACGCAACAATCATTTCAACAATTAGTTAATTATAGTATTACACCTTCCAAACGTAACACCTAGAAAAGGGCTTGCGATTTCAGTTCCGTATTTCATATTGTTAATGAAAAAATAATTATTATAATTACAAACTCACTTCCACATAAACATTCCCCATTCTAATTTTATTTCACATTTCTTCTGGATCAGATTCAGGAACAACAGCAATTTTGTGACCGCTTAATAGCTCTCCAACATTTACAATTGGATGTAAACTGAGCTTTTGCATTTGTTTCGTTTAACCACTGTTCAAACAAGTTCTTCTCGAAAACCAGTTGCTGGTAAAGATATTTAGGTCTTCATCTGTTTAAGTTTTGGCAAAACAATCAATAGCTTTACTTTCTGTTGCTGCTTTACATTCCTTTGTTTTTTGCATTTTTATTTATCTAATGCCACTTTCATGTTCAACATCTAAAACACAGTCCTCGCTATAATCTTCACTTACAACAGACACTTTTGTCTGTGTAAGTGGGATTTCAAACTCACACTCTGAGGAACCAGCATTCCCACAATATGAGATACAAACATTTTAACTGTTTGAACTAAGTTTCACAAAGGAGCAAAAAACAAACCCAATTACCAAATTAACAATAAATTTGAATCTCATTATCAAACTATCAATGAGGAAGACAACTCCAAGAGTTTAATTGGTAAGAAAATAGTCCACAGTTTCTCGTGTCTAACGGTACTTGAAAACAGCATGTTATTTTTACTGATTCAACGCTTATCGTTGTTTACCCATTACATAACATTAATACATTTTTATAGGCACACTTACAGAAAATAGCTTGTCACAATTAATCAACCTGAAAATGTGTTCCTGGTCAAAGGAAGTTGTGGGGATTCACCTAAGGGGTAGTTTAATACTAATGCTTAATCAGACTGGTGTCCCTTTACTTACCAGAAACTGCCAAATGCACACAACTGTGTTAAGTTCAGTGTTAATGGTGTAATGTGTCCCATTCTCTTCTAATGGAGCCAACAGAAATATTGTTTTAGGTTACTGCAGAGTCCAGATCCCACGTAATATTTAATTAAAAACGTCACTAAGTTTCTCAATGTTCAGCCAGAAGAACCACACCAGAAGAACAAAACCTTTTAATCTAACAACAATTTTTTTTTTTTTTTATCAACAAGCGACACATGTATTTAATCCTTAACACATTCAATACAGTTTACTGCTTTCATGTGCGAATCCCAGTAAAACACAGACGGCATCCAAAAGCACATTTTCTTCCAGGTTGAATATTCTTCAATATTAATTTAAATGCTTTTGGTCAACCTCTGTAGCTTGCACCTGCATTTGTACAATGTTTTCATGTCCTCGTATATGGTATTTTGCCAAATAATGAAGGTCTTAAAATGAAATGCGTTTGGGCAGCTTTAGCAGTGCTTCTGTGTTTGTACAATTTAATTTCCTATGGCGTGATATTTTGGTAACTAATGAAGGTTTCTTTGCAGTTAAGGGTTGTTCTCTGACAAAAGCACAAAAATAATGGAAAAATCCTTATCTTAGTTATCTTCATCAGTGGAGCTGGAACATTTTTTATAGTGGGGGAGGGGTGGCTGAAGCCATTGAACAAAAATGTAACCCCTGTATATGATGGAAGTCATGCTTACCATAAAATGTTTAGAGCAAACAAATCAAAATCTAGCATGTAATGCTAAGATCCACTTTAGTAGTGCAATTTAGAAATGTCTTGTTTACTTGTAAAAACAGTTGTATTTTATTTACAGAAGTTGTTGTCGTTGTAGGCACCCTGGTGTCATGGTGATGATTTTGTTTCATGAGGGAATGGACATCTAGTGCATCCAGAATGTCATTGTGTACGTGTGTTTTTAATATTTATCCACAAAATAGCAACCCCAGTTAGCACGTTTGTGACACGCTCATTTTAGCAGGTGGTGCCACTGAAGAACTTACAAAAAAAATTTGATTGTGGCAGGGCAGGGCCTTGCTTGTAAACAGTATGGTATGTGTATTGGTGGTGGTGGTTGGCAGGGATGGGGTTAATTCTTATTCCTGACAATACATGTGAGAATGTGACTGGAGTCTTAATTGAATGATTGAATTTCTCTCGAAAAATCCTTTGTTTGAGGTTGGTGTTTGGGTGAGTGTAACCTGTGGGCTAAACTGTGTGTTATTCTGGGGTAGTCAGTGTAGGTGAATGCCCAGCCTGACAGCACTGTTGCTATTTATTATTGTTTTGTTTTGTGACAGAAAGAAAATGAATTTGACCTGTAAATCTCCCTCCCGACCAGAAAGGGCACTCTGTAAGGTTGGTGGTAAGCTTTCCCCTAGATGTGCTAACTCGCTGTTAGTAAGTAAGCAAGTAGCTGCAAGTGACTCCCTGCCACAAGGTTCCAGTCACAAGAAGCTAGACCACTCCACTGGGACAGTGGTTTGGAAGACTTCCTCAGTGTCATGGAGGACCAAGAAAGGTGTCTGGCTTGTGGGGAAAGTGGACGTAGCATTGCCTTTTGCCCGCTCCGGCGGCCTCTTCTCTGAGGAAGTTTAGGAATCCCAGGGCCAAGCAGCTGACCCTCAGCAGCCACTGGAAGTGCTGTTGAAAGAACATGAGAAGAGGTGGTGGTCAAATGTTCCGACCCTATTAGGACCGCCGACCTTGGAGGCAGAACAGGAGCAGTGGAGGACTGAAGGGGACCCCTTTGCGACATGTGTGGAGAGTTTGGCCACAACTGGGAGGATTGCCCCCACGGAGACCTTTGCTACTAGGAGGCATGGAACAAGGGCTTGATTGGGGATGCTAGAGAGTGGTTCTGGGCTGTAAACCAGACCCAGCAGTCCCCAGCGCCAGAAAACGAGGAGCTTCCATCTTCAGCGCCCAAGAGGGGGGAGCCCGAGCGTCCAGCACCCAGAAGGGGGGAGCTCGAGTGTCCACAGCCCAAGAGAGGGGTGGCCGAGCGTCCACAGCCCAAGAAAGGGAAGCCCAAGTTTCCAGTGACAGAATGAGAGCCGCACCCATCTCCATAGGCAAAGGAGACTACCTGTTACTCCCTTCATCAGAGGAAGACTACCTGCTGCTACCTCCTCTACCGCAAGAGGGAGATTACCTGCTGCTTCCGCCATCACCACCAGAGGGCCATAGGCAATGCTGACCTCAGCAGCCATTGGATGCCAGGGGCTCAGCTGATGCCTCCCGAGGCTCCGCTGCTGCCCTCACCTCCAGAGGGTCCACACCTGCCGTCGCCTCGAGTACCACTCCTACCAGGTTCCGCATTGCCATCACCTAGGAATGCCAGTTCGCCACCGCCTGAGGATGTCATTTCGCTATCGCCTGGGGAGGCCAGTTTGCCATCGCCTGGGGAGGCCTGCACATCACCGCCAGGATATTTGTTTCTACAAGCGGCAGTTTCAATCCGGAAATTCAGCGACCAACCCTCCCTCAAAAATGGAAGAATGAGGACAGTAGGAGACTTGAGGGAGGGTGATTGTGTTTTAAGGGAGGGGGGAAGTGACCCTTGGGGCCATGTATGCTGCACACAGGTGGGGGGGATATATGGCAGGGCAGGACCCTGCTTGTAAAAAGTATGGGTTGTGTATTGGTGACAGTGGTTGGTAGGGATGGGGTTAATTCCTATCCCTGCCAATTACATGTGAGAATGTGGCTGGAGTCTTAATTGAATGATTAATGGTTAGTTAGGCTCCAGCCATATGGTATTTAAGAAGAGAAAAATCATTTGTTTGAGGTTGGTGTTTGGGTGAGTGTAACCTGTGGGTTAAACTGTGTGTTATTCTGGGGTAGTCAGTGTAGGTGAATGCCCAGCCTGACAGCACTGTTGCTATTTACTATTGTTTTGTTTAAACCTTTTATTTTGGCCCTTTTGCCAGTTATTTTGTTCCTGTGTTTTTGTTTGTTGTGTTTGTGACTTGTCTTGTTTGACCTTTTTACTTTTGCTCTGTGGGAAGTGTTTTTTGTCGACTTTGTTGAAATATGTGCCCCAGCACTGAAAAACACATGTACTGTCTCTGAGTGTCAATAACCCTCAGCCATCCTGTCACACTGAAATTCCTTTTTGAGACAATTTTCAATAACTGTTCTACTGTATACACTCGTATCTAATGCGTTCCACGACTCTCGCAAGATTGCCACCATGTGATTTACAAAATATTCGCCCCTGTTGTGTCAGGCCGCTCTGATAGGTCTATTATCATTTGTATTCTAAAAGGAATGTAACGGTGCACTGCAAGCACAGCTCAAAGATTCACAAAGCTAGCAGGATTTTTCACTGCACCCCCGGCAGCCCCTGATCGTCAATATTCTATTTTTTAAATCGATTGCATGGAATCTTGCTCCAAACACAAAGTCATACAAATGAATGCATTGCTGCACCACATTTTACTACTCTCTACTGACAAGTAACAACAGATAGATTTTTCTTTTCCAAGACCTGAAACTGCCATCCACTTGTGAATACTTGCCATGCCACAAAGAAAGATTGTGCTCAGCTGTACTCATGTTAAAATACACTGTCTTTAAAATGTCCCAATAAATTAATAAACAAAAAACATATTAATCATTTGTATGTTCTTCAAGACTAAAACAAAAACAAAAAAAAAGTTCATATTCCCTCAAAATAAAATGAATCGTTACCAGAGAAAACATTTTTATCTCTATTATCAGAGAGATTTAGAACAGAAAAAAAAACTGATTTAGAACAGAAAAAACTGGTCATCACAACTGGTGCATCACCTGGGTTACAGAATGCTATTGATTGCCAGAGGCAGGGTAATTTCCTGACATTTCTTAGAGGAGAATGATGTTGCAGGTCACACAACATCGACCATGCACACACTGCACGTACAATAGAAAAACATCAATGCATTTCCCAAGCCTGATACAAACCGTACTGATTTAAGGAACAGTTCTATATTTTTTTTTAAATATATGGACTTAATATGGACAGGACATCGTTACCTGGTGTGCTAGTTTGCTGGTCAGTTTATTTCACAATTTGCTATGCCTTTACACACCATTATATCTGCATCTGAAAACAAACTTAATAAAAACTTCACAAAATAACTGTGCCATCTGTCATAGTTTGGAAGATAGAGAGAAGCACCCCAAAGCAACCATATATAGCGCTGTATAACAATACGCCCAACTGCTGTTGAACTGCAACTCCATGTAGGAAATTGCAATCGCGCAAGTCAGCTTTTTAAATGTCAATCATCGTTTTGAAGTCAAATTTTTGAAGATTGCTTAATAAACATTCAAGCGCTGGGGAGCAGAGTTAACCAACCCACAGGATTTGTGCTAATCAAGAGTTTCAAAAGTAAATTGGCACATCCAGTCGACTGAGGTAAACTCTTGACCTCCTCAGAGACAGACTTTTTAACACTGGGACATTAATCATAATAAATATCTTTGAGAAGTATGAGAGGTAACTGTTTATAATCCCTCCACAGAAATGGTCTGCTTGCATATGGGTGATCATTTTTCAACAGACCTCGCCTCTACATGAATAAAAGTTTAATTATTTTCTATCGGCTCTCAAAACCACAATTATTTGTTTTATTTTTCAGAGCTAGATGGCTATAGTGCATAACATAAATATACACACATTTATCCCCCACCCCCAACTAACATACAGACAACAAATGAGCATTGAATCAAAAAAGATAATTACTGGATCTCTATGTGCACCCAAGCTGCTGAATCAATTCTGTGTCTCAAAGTTCTGCTATAAGCTGTATTTTGGTTCCTAAGACAGAAATATTGAATTTTTGTTTTTCTTTTTGGGAAACAACAATTTTATGAGCACAGCAAATATGCAAATTGTGACCTCCACAGTAACGTAGACATCCCTTTGAGGAGCATTAAATTCCAATATAAAGTCATTTGACTGTCTAAGTAAAAGGAGTTTTGACAGAAAAAGAAGAGATGCTTATAAACAGAAGAAAAGCTGCCTAACAATAATACAGATGCATGAAAGTCTTCATCTGGGAAAAATTACATAACATGACAAAACACAGTAACAGTAATTATGCAATTGCTTTATCTGATTGTTCTGTATCTAAAAGGACAGCTGAAACAACATGTATAAGACCCAGAAGAATAAAATAGCTTATTAAAAAAGAACAATGTTTTGGTGCTTGTGTGTTATTTAGTGCTTGTGAGATGCAGTGGGGACAGGCATCAGAAAAGCTTCCCCATTCAGTCCTGCACCTTTTTAGTTGTGTTAATTGTGGCGTGGTTTTATGATTCAGCCCACTGAGGGCCAAATTGAGACTATCAAACAGTTTGCCATTTTTAACAATTCTGTTGTTAAAAACTCACATTCAACCCTTTTTATCTCACTTAAAAATTATATCATTTTATTTAAATAGCTTTTACAGCACATAGTTATTTTCAAAACAAAGTAAACAAAACTGTGTTGCTGTTGTTGTCCTTTCGTTTTTTTTTTTTACTCAGATGAAAGCGCAGGATTCTAAACAGTTAATTAGAAACAAAGGAGTTGCTAATAAGAAGTTTGGACACCCAGTGGTACCCTGCACAATCATTCCATTATAGACACATATTCTGCTATAGATACTTTTGTCTACAAAGGACACATTTAGCTAGCATGCAATTGTTGATGACAAAGTCTGTCAAAAAGTGTATGTCTGAGGTTTGCAGCACAAGTCAGTCATTGCATATTACACTGTGCATAATGCGGCTGACTAAATCTTTGCTAGACTACACAGTTACATTTATTTTGAAAGCTTACAAAACATATCCTGATTCACCTGTCAAAAGCAACTTGTATTACCGTTTGTATTACCAAGGAAATAAACCTTAAAACTCTCAAAAGATTCTCAAAACTCTACTCCAAAATGGGATTAGCTCATTTTTTCAGAAAGGAAAGACACCTAATAAAGTTACCAAACCAAAAATAAGCAGCTCAAAACTGGAATTTAAGGGGTTGTAAACAATCCCACACCTTTATTCATTTAATAATTGTAAGTGGTGTTTTTCCATTGAGATTTGGAGGAACTAGCTTTCAGAATCTAGCCATATACCTATGTGAAGGACTTACATATGTCAGAGGTGATGTATTCAAATATTTGAATGTGCTTTACTCATTAATAAAAAATGTTTTTAACCTCAATCTTCATACAAATATTAGAGAGGGGTGTGAAGTTCCAGAGCATGGACAGTGATAGACTTGCACAGGTTTTACTGAAGAAAATCCAAAACTGTACTTACAACACAATATTACAGTGTTCAGCACTTCTTCATGTCACAAGCATGATCAAAATGATTATCAAAATAGCCTTTGTTTATATTGAAACTATATATATATATATATATATATATATATATATATATATATATATATATATATATATATATATATATATATATATATATATGATGATATAATATAATATTTTTGTATTACAGTTTCCTTTTGCTGTATTGGAACTTGGTTCTTGAGTCCCTGCACTGAGGCAGCCTGTGTATTACCTGTGGGTTGAAATCACTCAGCATTGTTAACAGGAGCTATGCCCTTCATGCTTGATACTTTCCTGACTATTTCAGAAAAAGACAATTAGTGGGAGCAGCAGGGGTCGCTTGCCAATAAACATCAAGATTTTCTTAGTTAAATCTGCAATTAATTGTTTGAGGAATTTGGCTGTTTACAGAAACTTTAGTCAAGGCAAACAATCATGTCAATGGGCTTACCTTCACACTGTTTCCCGTCACCCTTATAGCCTGGTTTACAGATGCATTTGAAAGACTTGGGGGTATTTTGGCAAAGTGCATCAATGTGACAGTCATCAGTTGCCTCAGAACATTCGTCTGCATCTATAGCAAAAGCATCAAGTATGAGTTAGAAACAATTGTCAATTCAGTCATCCACTAAGACAGCATTGCAAGACACATAAAGGTCTTAGTGAAAAGAACTGAATGGCTGCAAACTGGATGAACCCATTCCACACCTCTTACAGTGCAATCAGGATACTGCTCCCTAAGACATCTTATAATAAGTGAAGGGTAGGATTACAAACAAACACACGGCAACCTTTATTATTCTGTGGCATCCTAATAAAAAAGTCATTCTATTTGTGTCACTGGTCATATTCTACTTTGGATATTAATATTTATGCTAAAAACTTTCCCATATATTAAATGCTGCTAATCAATAGTCATATAGAAATATATAACATTGTCTTAGTCCCTTAATCTCCTTCAAAATAATAAAAAAAAAAATTGGCAATTTGTGGGTACATATTTAGGGTTGGGACGAACATTAAAAAGTAGTGTATTGCAGAATCAGAATATCTGTCCACCAAATAACCATAGCGTTTTATTTATTAACATATTACATAGAAATACATTACATATAAATATGGTTTGCTGGAAGGCTAACTTTTAAGATATTTCTGGTGAATACTGATTTATATAAATTACATTTGATACTTCAGTCAAGCAAAACCATGGTAGTTTTTACATTTTAGACAAGCTTTGGTCAAATACTCATTCCAGCTTGAAGATGTTCAAGCTGTACATAATATTACAAATCCATCCTTGTAATGTGTTAAACAAAAAGAAAAATACTAAATAACTCCACTTTGCTCTTTCTTCCTCCAATCTTTTGACATCACTGTGTCTATATGCGTTAACAAACAAACTTAAAGATAAAACAATACATCATCATTTATTATGGGGGCATTCTTACAAAAATATGACAGAATTAACCATTTATTTTTTTTGTATGGAACAGTAGCCATACTATTATATCTCATAGCACAGTGATACATTGTTAATAACATAATTGAGTACTTCTCAATCTAAATACTTTTTTTCCTCATGAAACTAAATCATTTATCCTTGATTGTGTATCTACTAATTTGCAAGAAGGATGCATTACTGTATCAGTCTGTAAAGAAGACACCCAGGTTTCTCTGCACATTACATTGTTGATTCTTTTGTGAGATCAAGCATGTTGCCATAGTTAACCACACAAACCAAATCGCTGCACTCAGATGTCATAGCTGTTAAAAGAACCCAGCCATGGAACTTCTGAATAAGCAACTAAACCATGAAAACCCTTGTGTTGCTGTATACTGTTTTTGCAATCACATAACTAAGTGGCATTCCAAACATTGTTTTAGTTTTCACTTTTTAAACTTTACAGAATGGAAACAAATATGTTGTGTTCTATCCAAACTTTTAAGGCTTGCTCTCTCTTTCTTGACTTCATCTTGAATCTCAAATGTGATTTGTGAATAAAGTGATAAAACCAATGAACAAAGAAACTAAAAAATAATCAAGAAGTTTTGTCATCTCATTGTTTTCCCATGGTATTAATATAATAGTTGTCATTACACTACTATGCTGTTACTATAATTAGTTTGAAACAAAAATGTAACTTTTAGGTGACCAGGTTAAATTAATTCTTTAGGGGAAGGGGGGGACTTTGATCTAGTAAAGATAATACTTTCAAAAAGCTATGTGCAGAAGAATGATTAAAGAAGGGCCATGTGCTTTGAATTACTCTTCTTATTTTTTATTTTCATTATTATCTTTCATTTTTATTTCTTTACTTAGGAAATATTCCAACAAAGGGGTGAGGGAAGTCAGAGACTTCTGTATCCAGATAATTGACTGCGGGGCCCAGTAGGGTGAAATATTTAACACTTCTAAAGCAGATGTTAAACTGTATTAATATCTTTCAGATATATAAAACAGAAAGTATTAAAAGCAACATGGAACTGAGAGCAAAACAAGTGTCATATACATAGAAGAAAAAAAAGTCAAATAACAATAAAAATAAAAATATGTCATTAAGTGTTCACATGTGTCTAAGCACTGCTGAGGACACGTTTTATGGGAAAAAAGTCATTAAATCTGACAGTCACACACACTTATATTCTGTTGGGCTGTGGATTGATGCCTTGGAGATAATAAGAAGTCTGAGAATTGATTTCTAATGGATTTGTTTGCAGTGAAATGTAGCAGTCACATCTGTGGTTTGTCTGAGAGAGAAAATTGCAGTTTCTATCACATCTTACATTTATTGGTGAACAAATCCACTATTACAGGCTTTGTACACCATACTGTAAGTGAATGAGTATGTACATTTTTTTTTATCTCAATGCTGTTTTTAAAGGAAAAAATGTATAGGAAACATTTTTTGCTTTTCAGTACATATTTTTTTGCAAGATGTTTAGGAAAATTACTAGAACATATTCTGGAAAACAAATGTGAAAAGCATGTTTTTGTTACTAGTTATGCTTATATATATATATATTATATATAATATTATTGAATATATATATATATATATATATATATATATATATATATATATATATATATATATATAACATTAACAGACTTGGGTACATCTAACAACCATAACTTCTAAATTAATTCACAATACCCCTTTTCATAGATTGTAGCATAATTCTGTTAAATATTTTATCCAATATGACAAGCAATAACCCAAATACTAAACCTCACATTTGTGTTATTACAATGCTGCAACTATTATTAGAGTATCTGATTTAATACTATTGTCTCAGCCAATCTGTTTACATGTAAAATAATCTGTTTTCAACAGTTTTCTACAGGAACGTGTTCTCAGACTTCTATAAGTCCATATTATATTATATTGTATATTATACAGTACTGTAGGTTGATCAATAAAGAACACGACCTCGTTAAAAAAAAAAAAAAGAAAAAAAAAGAGGAATATTGGACCTTTTAAGTCTGTTCCTGAGGCTCACGTAAATGGAACTCTGAAGCGGGTAGCTTAGGTGTTTAAGGATGCGGTCTATCGGATCAGATACATGATTCAGCCAAGCAGAAAAAAAAGTGCCTTGTCATATTTTGACTCATTAATTAGCACTTATTTCATACATTTAAAGTAATGACAGCTGTGTTGTTTGCCCTGGTTCGACAATTAAAACTCCAAACGAGCAAACGGGACAATTTCATAACAACGCTGCATATTCTCATAGACGTGAAGCAAGTATACGGGTAACCCTGATTCTGCCTTTTTGCATTCGTTCTTCCATTGCTTAATATGTATAGTATTCAATTATGGGCACTAAATACTTTAAAGAAAATGTCTGGACAGTATGCATGAATAAACCAGGAATAACACTGCCATTGAGGTAAATGTGTTGATATAGGTTTTTTTTTATTTTTTTATCTGTGACTATTTCTAAAACCAATTATGAAAAAAAAAAAAAACTTTATTATTATTTATTATGAAATGTGTAAGTTTTCATTATTGTCTTAATTTACAGAAAAGATGTTATTTCATTTTTTTAAGAACGCATAAACAACCTTTTGCCTTTTAAGTGCTGTTAAATAAAACATGACAGAACTGAAAAAAAAAACTGCATTTTTTTAAAATATTTTTAATTCTAGTAAGACCTTAGTCTTGTTAAACACTGGTACCTGTGTATTTAATCTAAGTTAATACCGATACTGTATTTTATTTCTTTTTTTTTTTTTTTTTTTAAATGTTGTAATTCAACATAACATGTACAAACATATTTTATATTGTTAATTTATAAAAACGTTATAATATATATAATTAAAAGAAAATAAGCGGACCCAGTTAAAAAATATAAGTATCTTAAACTGTTTTAAAATAGTATTTAAGGGAGTGAGAAAATGAGTCTTACCTGTGGGTCCATCGTTTGCTTTAACACCGCAAGTATAAATGAAAGCAAAAAACAAACAAAAGTGCCATGAAAAACAAACAGTCCCCATGATAATGCTGTGATTGAATGCAGTTTTTTGGTGTGTTTCTTTGATAAGAGAAGCGTTTTGGGACTGGCACTGGTAGAAAGCAGGGAAACTGACGAGCCGAGAGGATCGCTCTGATTGGTGGACACACATTTAGGGGGGAGGAAGGGTGTTAAGGGAAAAAAAAGAGAGACAGTCGCATTGATAAGCGATGGGTGGGACTTGCGATGTGATCCAAACTTCATCAATAAAGAATAGATCGTTTGAGTGGATCCTAATAGCCACCGCCACTACTGGAGCGCTTTAAGAATCACAGGCAAAGCAGCGCGGTGTGGTACTATCAGACATTCATATTTACCCAGCATTGTAATACAACAAATTGGCCATAACATATCTCTAGATGTGTACTATTATAGATTTTGCCATTGTAAGATTAAAATTAAACTTTGTTTTAATATTACGTAATAGACGTAAAACCGAGGTCTTATTGTAAGTGACTCTGCAGCAGTTGTTGATGCTTATCCCCTAGTCTCTATAAATCGCTTTGGATAAAAGCTTCTGCTAAATGACTGGTTGTTAATAATAATAATAATAATAATAATAATAATAATAATAATAATAATAATAATAATAATAATGTTTAAATACGTATACTTGCAAACGTTTTGTGTGAATAGATTAACACTCGTGTAGAGAGAGAGTGGGGGAGAGAGAGAGAGAGAGAGAGAGAGAGAGAGAGAGAGAGAGAGAGAGAGAGAGAGAGAGTAATATCGTATATTCCCCTTAGGAAAGACATCATGCATTTATGTGTCTTCAGCCTGCATTAAAAACAATTTTGTGCACACGAGATTACTACGCCCTCTAGTAGAAAATGCAAGTACTTACAGCTTGTTACCTTGAGATACACTGTTTGAAGATGTATGGCTAAATCTGATGATGTTTTTAATACCCAACATAGTCCTTTATTGTAGCAGTTGTATGAATTTACTGAATACTACATACAATTGGCAAAAGTCATTCTGCACCACTACTGTAATAACAGAACTTCAGCCTGTACCCCTAACTATCTGAAAGTTTCATCTCAAGTACCTTTTTATAAATGTCGCTTTACTGAATGGTACCACGGTTGCAATAAAAGGCACAATAAACCGATTAACAAAATAATAGCATTAATTCACAGGAACGGGTGAAGGCTCCTAGTATATATTAGTAAATGTGGAAATTCCACATAAAAATGATACCTTGTTTTATATTTTGCAAATGGCTGTCAATAACTTCTTATTACTCTTGCCTGGAAATCTATTGAGGTATTTGCAATAACAACCACTAGGGGAGCTGTAATATTATGTGTGCCTTCAATGATTGATCAATAAACCTTAAACCTCACCACATGACAGGGTAATTTATATATATATATATATATATATATATATATATATATATATATATATATATATATATATATATATATATATTATATAGATATATAAAGATCGCTATTTTGAGCTATAAAAGCAAAACTCGATAAACGCCACCGTCACACTTTTTCAGCTACCGCTATAGATGTACTCCCTAAGGGTAGCCTTTTCAGGTAACGTTACCATTTTCTACAACAAGTATCGCTATAGACCTATGCTCCTGGCGATAAAAAATGTCAATGAACCAAAAACAATTAAACTGGATATGTGGCGTTTTGGGCGCCAATATCTTATTTTTGTTAGTTACAGAATAGTTTTGCCCATATGCCTACATAGAAAGGCATGCATCAGTTTTACAGCCTTATTTATTGAATGTTAATTTTTAACCATTAGAGTCTAAACTGGGAATTTCTATATGGCATTATACTTACTGAATGTGTGCTTGCTTTAAGTATTCGCTGTAAATATTAATTACACACTTTGTCTAACAACCACACTGGCAGTCAGAAAGAGTCACGGCAGTCACCAACTGCAGAAGCATTTTGGGGGGCTGAAATTAAGAACAATTGTCCCAAACAGTCATTGTTCATTGGTTTAGTAAATTGGTAAATTGATATCCGTAGTACCACAGGTCCTGTGTGACATTTATATATTGAGAAAGGGGCCTTTGTGGAATAAAAGGGGCAATGCATATTCCACCCCCAGTCGTCCTGTTGGAGACTCCATCATGTTTAACTGAGTGTCCTGTGATTTTTTTTTAACCCACCACTTAACCAATTCCATGTAAAGCAACATAAAACATGAGCGCCATCTGGTGAACATTTTATGCCATTACACATACATTATTACATGCTGTTCTGGGCACCAATACCCAATACATATTTTTGTTAACATATACAACTTTAAAATCTTTTTTTTTTAAATATATTTATATAGTAAACCCAAACTCATTATATATGAAGTTCAAGAAACCGATATATATATATATATATATATATATATATATATATATATATATATATATATATATATAGATATATTAAATATTAATTCTGTGTGTACCATTCTGATAGACAGGGCATGTCCGTAAATTTTGGGGTTTTACAAGGGGTCCTCAACATCAGGGTATTGAGCAAACTGGAAACACTGACGACTTGCATGCATATTTTGCAATTCATAGACCTGTATTATTCTGTCCCAGTTTTTACATGTTCACAGGAATGCTGAGATCTGCATCAACATCTTTCTTTTTCTTGTACGATGGTGCTTTCAACACCTTCACTTTTGTCTGCAAGCACATTTTTGTGCTGGTCACTCATTGCAATGCTTCCAGAGACTCATCATACCATGTAACTGTAGTATGTAAGCTAGTGCTGCCCTTCAATTGCACCCACTATTACTGTTAGTTATTTGTCAGCATTGGTTGGAAACACTGTGATTAAGTTAACTGTGAGGGTTTTGCAAGTGCTCTCAAACCTCTCTCACCTTTTCTACACACTTAGAAAAAAAAAGGTTTTCTCTGGATAGTGGAATGTAGTACCTACTAGTTCACTGTTTGGTTACTGAACACTGTTCTTTAGTATACAAAAAAGATATCAATTTCTTACTTTATAAGGCATTAAGTTCACATTTTATCCTAAACCGACCTTCTCTAAACATGATGAGCTGAAACAAATTGGCCATTGGACTAAACAAAACAAAGAAAACACAGGCAGGCATTCTGGAACATTTGGAGAAACATGTTCAAGGGGTCTTGGTTACATAAAACATTTGTGAAGTGATGGATTCTATAAAGACCTTATAGTTTAAAAGCACTTCCTTAGGTCTAAATAAAACAAGACCCAAGAGAGAAAAGAGTTTCCCCGGGCGGTAAAATGGTTTGATCCGTACACCCAAGCACTACCGCTTCCAAAAAGAAAGTGCAAGTCTGCTGAATAAAATGCATGCTACTGGGAAATAATCCTCACACAATCCTCTTACCAGCCACAATATAACAAAAACTAGGGAAAATGTTTTGAAGTTTGGCTAAACATTCCACGTTTGGGTGGAGGGGCAATGAACTGCATACATTGCTATTTACATTTCCGTCTATTTAACCGGCGATTTGCCCATCTCAAGCCCTTTAACCCTATCAAACAAGAAAAAAGCCTTTCTCACGATTCAAAAGAAATTGTCGTAAGCCTTACTATGTTACTAGCTTCAGTTCTATCTTTCCAGTCTATTCCACCAGCGTTGCCTAATGCTAATACAAATGTCCCAGATTTTACTATTTCCTATTTTAATCATTTTTAAAACATCATTGGCTGTAAAGAAAAACTAAACTGTCAACAAGGTCTGCTTTCTAACAATGCATATACTGCTAAACTAAATAAATAAAAATGTAATAGGTAAAGAAATTGGTACCAGGAACAAATTTAGCGTTAAATGAAACAAAGCAGCAGTTCGCACTGTCTCTGAATCGTCTCCTCTTCTGCTGCTAGGCACAGCTCCGTTCTGTCGAAACAAACTCCACCCACCCCACGGATCGGTGCTTGTCTGTACCCAATCCCGCTGCAGATAGGCGGGGCTTGTTGTGTCATGGCGTCTTCCATGGTGAATTTCTTTTTCAACGATAAATGATAATACAGCCTTTCTCACCAGCAATAAAAAGAAGCACAAATCGGACGATTCTGAACAGATAATATAACATCTAACTAACCAACATGGGAACTGTTCACGCTAGGGTAAGGACATTACAGAAAGGTGGAAACAAAACGATGGAATATATTGGGTGACCTTTGTGTCTCGACTGTGTGGAAGGCCTTTTGCTGACATTCAACATAGACAACATACAAACGACTAAGGGCGAGGACATAAGTGTTTTTTTTTTTTTTTTTTTTATTGAGTGCATTTATTTTTGACAATACATTATGAGGACAAGTGTTAAGAGCTTCTGCTAGTTAAAATGTACACTGCAGTCTCAAATATTTACACTTCGCTGTCAGCATCAGTGCACACAGGACCCAAATAATGAGGACACATTTCAGTAGTTTTTGTGAAATATTTAATTGCAGAAAATAAAACAAATTATTCATATTCATGTTATTATTTATGTATTTTGTTATTTTATCGATGAATCTAGACGCGCCCACTTTGTAATAATACTAGTAATAATCAGTAGTGTGCACTCTTCTCATAGGGCGCGAGTATAATTTTGGGTTGTCTGTATTTACAATGTATTCAAATCAGATTTCTGTGAGCAACACACGTGGAAGATACGATGCTTCCTTCATACTTCAAAAAAGAAAGCAAAAACACATTGAAAAGTAAATTTCAGATCCATCACAATTGTACATATATTCGTGGCTGTGTTTTATATAACTCCAATATTCTGAATCCCTGTTGCAGTGCAAATGCAACTATATATTGTATATCTTGTCCTATATTTGGTGTAAATGAATGTGTTTTAGTAATGAAGTTGTTTTCATTTCTGTTTTGCAATTAGAGCTTGGATCCTCTTCCTGCGAGTGGACCCGATTTTGGGGTTCACGGAGATGATGCAGAACTGGTGGAAGTGGAACCCGAAGCTAAGCAAGAAGTTCTTGAAAATAAAGATGTGAGTAAAAGATAGGGGCGCCGCCACCCGGGGGGAGGGAGGGAGGGGCGGGCGAGGGCGAGTATATTGTTTGGCCCTCCTACTTTTACTCTGAAAAAATAAAGCTCACAGTTTTTTTTAATGTCCTCAATGTAGAGAAGTGGCGCTGTTGTGTATTAACACTTTTTTGCTTTAAACAATGTTCAATTTAAATTAGAACAGACTTTATATGGTTATGGAAAAGGGAAACAGAAGGGAACATAACAGTATCTTAGCTGGGTTAAGTTTATTTAATCAGGTAAGATAATGTTGTGTAGCTTTACAGTAGAAGATGAGAAAGATTAATTAAGTTTATTAGGGTTATTTCTCTGAAAATGTCATTAATGCTGAAGGATGTTTGTGCAACATTAAAAACTATTTTAGCACATGAAATTGTGGAAGTTTGCCAAGTTTGTATGCTGTCTGTGCCACAGGCTAGGTACACAGATCAGTTATGTCCAAGTCTTCATGGCATGCTGCACTTCTTGTTTTCTAGGTGGTAGTCCAGCATGTTCATATCGATGGGCTGGGCAGAACGAAAGATGACCTCCTTGGCTATGAAATAGCTGATGTCTTTACAGCTACAAATCTTATTGATGTAAGTACTGGTACTCGTAAAGCATAATTGCTTGAGACGCACTTTTTAAAAGTAAAGTCATGTGGTTAGGCGGTCAACTGAATGTGATACAAAAGATGTGTTCCGACTGTTGAGTTTACATTTTATCAACAGCGCATTCATCGTATAAATCTATCTTTGTTTGTTGTAGGTTATGAAAAAGTCCCATGAAGCTCGGGAGAAGTTGTTGCGCTTGGGGATTTTCAGACAAGTAGAAGTTGTGATTGACACCTCTAATGGTACATGTTTTTCCACTACAAACCACTTTCACAGACTTTCTTGACAACACATTCTGCCCTTAAAACATTTAACCATCTCTCCCAGCTTTTTATTATACCGGTAGTTAAATCAAGTTAAATCATGTGGATAGTTGCATGTCAAATATAGAGGTGAGCTGTAGTGATACTAGAGGTCAGCATGGGTAGAAAAGTCCCGAACCAGGTACCTGCCATGAAAAATGCACAGGTACCCGGATCTTTTACAGGTAATGATTTAATAAAACAAACAAACTCGCATAAATTGATGTTGTAAGTGCCTGATACATATTTAAATACTAGATAGTATTTAGTCCCTTCAGATCTGTAGACTTGTGTAACTTTTTTCAGTACTGGAAACATCGGAATAATAATTAAAAAGGCCAAAATAAAACTACATCTTGTTTAAATACAGTTATTAATGTTAAATGCACTTCGTGCACTGCAGGATTCTTTGCGACATATGTTGGCTATATTCCGTTGTTGTTGTTGCTAGCATGGCTGTTATGTTCAGTTTTCAAACTAATGCAGTAGTACAGCACCGCTATGGACTGTCGCAATAACTACCGTAAACTGAGCCAGCTGATGGCAGTCGCAAAAGAGACATGTGCGTCTGTTTGGTTGTAACAGTAAAGTGCCGTTCCTGATCACTAAATCCTGTCTTGTGAATACATAATAAATGCATCCAAGCAAAGCATTGTGTGGAATTTCTTTACCAAGCAGGAGAAAATGGAATTTGCAAACTCTGCCAAGGAAATATTTCATTCAAAGAATGAATCACGCTTACCTAATGTACTCAAAATTATTTAATTTTAATTTTATTTATTACTTATTGTGTCTTTTTGGTAAGAAACTATATCTGTGCAGTAACTGTAGAAAAAACATTCTGTATTGGAAGCCACGTGGTTATTATTAATGGATCACAGAGTTACCACTGGCATAAACCAACAAGATGTTGTTATGTTGTTTTCTTTCCGATTTAGTTCCTAAGAAGAATAGTCACTGCAGTTATTATCATCATTAAGGTGTACTTGCCACTCGCTGTGTGTTATTATTTTCTGTAAAACATTGACATCCTGTCAGTTAAGAAAAGGCTTAATCATGCAGATCATGTTTTAACACAGTCTTTATTATGCAGGCCAGAGACCCGTTCTTACAACTGTATTGTTATATTTTCGAAATGTTCTTTAAATTCTTAAATTAATAAATCAAAACCCGGGTAGTAAAAAGAGACCCGAGTAGAGTCGGGTAATTTATAACCCGACGGGTACCCGTGCCGACCTCTGAGTGATACAGTAGGATTTATACAGTGCAAGGTTATTCATTTTTTTAGTATTTTCCATGTACACTTACATGTTGTATGTATGTAGTCTAAACTACATTATTGTTAAACTGCACCATAAACCAGTAACAGCACTCCAGTGTAGAGCCTCTCGTGATGGCTTTTTTGATTGGTTACAAAAATTACCAGTAATGTTTAAAGGTGTTTCATCTTAAAGTTAAAGAAATGAAATAGAATCGAAAATCCCTTGTTAAATCCGCCCCCACTACTCCCCAAAAGAAAAGAGTTTCTACAGCAACTTAAAAGCATAGAGAAGGGGATTCCAAAGGGAGTGCTGCATTGGCTCTGGTGCTTCTGTGGGTTAGGAGACAAAACTGGTAGGGACTGTTTCTCCTTATCACGCCACAGTGAACATAACTGGCCAGGCGCCTAGTGAGCTCAGAGTGGACACCTGGCCAGTAGCTCGCTGACATCTGCGCTCGAGTTCCTGGGTGTAAAAAGGAACCTGGCTCGGTCCTGGGATCGAAGGATGCTCACTGAACCTCCATGTCTCCTGAGCTGTGTGGGGAATTGCAGTGGTGAGAAGGGAAAAAATGATTGGACATTCCAAATTTGGGAGAAAATCAGGGGGTAAAATAACTGGGCACCTTGAAAAATAAAAGAATAAATTTTTTAAAAATGGTGAGTTTTTTCAGTACTTGTAGTTGGTCTGTATAGGGTCAAGACAGATGTATGTTACTGTGGCAATATCAATCTGTGTTGTGTTTACTTGCAGGAGAAGATGCGTTGTCTAATGGGGTAGATGTAACATTCGAAGTAGCTGAATTAAGGAGACTAACTGGAAGCTACAATACAATGGTTGGCAACAATGAAGGAAGTATGGTAAGTAAGGATATTTAAAAAAAAAATAAAAATAAAAATTGTGATATCATGACATTGCCACAGTAACATTGTGGAAAGTTAAAATTGCTTTCTTTGTTACTGCATGGTACATTGGCATTTGATCGTACAGTTTTAACGTAAATTTGGTATCTATTTTTGTTTTAGGTTCTTGGCCTTAAGTTGCCCAATGTGTTAGGCCGTGCAGAGAAGCTCACCTTTCAGTTCTCCTATGGTACCAAAGAAACCTCCTACGGATTGTCATTCTTCAAGCCTCAACCAGGACGCTTTGACCGAAAGTAAGGAACACTGGTAGCTCTTTCCTTGGTCTAAAAATTGAGTTATGGTCATAGGCCACTGCACTGATTACCTGGGAACATATCATTACAAACACATTTATGTTCACTGTATAATGCCAATGGATGGGTTTTAAAAAAACATGCTTTCCATGGTTTTGTTAATTATATTTTCGCTCATTCCTGTCCAGGTAATGTGTACATTTAATTGCATCATCAAGATACCTGGAAACACAGTGTAAATTGTTTTTTTTTATGTATTCTCTTTTTTGCTCATAGATAATTTTGTTAAATTACGTATGTACATAGAGACTGGTGTGTTCCCATGTGACCATGGAGATTCCAAACATATTTGCAACTATTGACTGGCAAGATTTAAATGATGCTTTATGCCTTTATCGTATGTTTCCAGTTTATCCATTAACATGTATAAAGTAAGTGGACAGTTTCCATGGAGCTCACTTCGAGAGACTGACAGAGGCGTCTCCACTGAAATTAATGTAAGTTATCGTTCTTAATGTATTACATTGTTACTGGCCTATATCTATTTAATAGCTTGGTTACAAACACCCTTTGTGTTGGAGGTTGTGCATGAATTCTGATTCTTGTTTTGTGCACCGATTGTGTGTTACCTAAAATTGAGTTTTGCTCCATATTTTAGAAACCTGTTTGAATATTTCAGCTGTCATTGAAAATACATGACTGTTACTTATGTAGGATCCTAATTTGAAGCAATTGCAAAGGCAAGATCAAAGAGCAGTCATTTTAACAGCATAAAACTAGAGAGAAACCTTTGCACGTGAACCTAAAACTTATTCCTTTGTTAAAGTCTATTGGATGGACTCTGAAAGCTGAATGATTATACCGATTCCTTTACCTTGTGCTGCATTGCAGTTCCCCATTTGGAAGACCAATCACACCTTGAAATGGGAGGGTGTGTGGAGAGAGTTGGGCTGTCTGGCTCGGACTGCATCCTTTGCTGTTAGAGAAGAAAGTGGACATTCACTCAAATCTTCTATCTCGGTTAGTATTTGAACTCCACCACCTTTATCTGCCGAGTATCATGAAGAGGCAATGGGGCTACTTATGGGGATTCATCTTGTGTAAAAATACAGCATGTATGTATACGGATATTCACTAGAAAGTCCAAATGTGTGTTCAGCCTTCATGGACTTTAAATTAAATTAAAAGTGTTGAACCCGTACATATGTAGTCAATGTTATTTATTTGAATACAACCTTTGTAAGAGCTAAACTACTAGTGGGAATCAGGAATCGAACACAAGTAACTCTCTGATTGTCCTTAAATCCACAGCACGCCATGGTCGTTGACACACGGAATTCTGCCATCCTGCCCAGACGAGGTGCCTTACTGAAAATTAACCAGGTGAAATGCAATTACCCTGAGAAGCGCCTAAAAGAAGGATCCCCAGGTTTCCTATAGCAGGGGAAGGAATCTCTTGCTTTTCCAATCCAGATCTTTGTTATGCTTAGTTATTAAATTTAAACTTTGGCCAGGTCTTAAGTGCTGATCCTCATTATCATAACGTGGTTAGAGGTAAGATACAGCTTGATTAACTGGCGTACTTCTAGAATGATTGATTGCTGATTGATAGTAATAACATTCACTTAGCAGTCCACATGTAATACAAGATATCATAGAATAATTTTATGAGACACGTCAGTTGTTGAATATATATATATATGTGTGTGTGTGTGTGTGTGTGTGTGTGTGTGTGTGTGTGTGTGTGTGTGTATATATATATATTATATATATATATATATATATATATATATATATATATATATATATATATTGTTATACAAGACATACAGGAGCTGGCAGTCCTCGACCGTCCGATGTGACCTCACTACGTGCGAAGGACTTTGAGATCCTCTAAACACTCTAGGTCGATTTTCTTGGAGAAAAGACCCTGAGCCCATTCCTAAACACACAAAAATAAAAAGGATATTAGACAAATGGAACGCACTTTTTGATAGAAATATGGGGTCACCACATTTCTATTAACACATAATAATCGTTAGTCAAATTATAAAAAGACATTTACCGTGATATTTTCTTTAAATGGTATGTCATGTCGTAATAGTCATGTATTGTTTGTAACGGGTTACAAGACCAAAAGCACAACATCGTTCATTGTATTTCACCAAGTGGTCCTTGATTTAAGTGTGGTTTATTGTTATGAATACATTCTCTCCCTATCCATTTAATTGTTGATTTTTAACAAAATGGTCCATCATTAAATGACCATTTGATCTTACTATGCATCATAGATGTAAACTTGCCCACCAGGACCATCACAGTTATTGTGATAATTATCATATTGCAACCTGCAGTGTGGTACGATATCATATTGTGACATTAGTGTATTGTTATATTGCTATTTATAAACTGCATCTATTGTTGAATCTGTCTAGCATTGTTTAAGACTGCCCACTTGAGCAAAGGACCACGAATATGGTCTTATACCCCAAGTGACAATGTCTCAGTGGACGTACTTTATTAACTTGTTAAAAAACATCTAAGAATGTAAAATTAAACCTTATTGTTTAAAAAAAAAAAAAGAAAAAAATATAAAATCTTCCAAATCTTGTCTGTGTATATGTGGTAGGTTCTGTCAACATCCCTTTGGGGTGGTTTGTTGGTACCTATTGGAGACCAGCCATCCTGCATTGCTGACAGGTATGTAGAGAAGCAGAGGTGTGTGTTTTAATAGAAAGGATAATTATTGTTGGGATATATATCCCTGGTGATAGATATAGAGGCATCTGTCAGACTTTAGTGTTTTACATACTGTATATCCAGAGAGCTTTTATCCTGGGGGCATGAAACTTGGTTTGGACATTCTTTAGCCCACTTCTACCCTCTTCAGAGTGTCAGAATGTGGGGATACAGTAGAAACCGGACTATTAATACCATACTTTTTACAGAAGCTTTTTAATGCACAGCTGGCTTGTGAACTGTATGTACCGAGAGAAACTTCTCACAATATGTACCATCCACAGATGATGTACATGATGTACTGTTCTCTATATGTAGCAATACTTTATACTCCCTATTTCTCAATAGGTTTTATTTGGGAGGTCCAACCAGTGTCAGAGGTTTCAGCATGTACAGCATTGGACCTCAGAGCGAAGGTTTGTGATTCATTTGCATTTATATTGTTGACTTAAAAATGATGTCTGCTTTGTAAGAATACTAATCGCAGTTAGAAAGGTACATGCATTGACTGGAATAAAAATTGAGCTAATCATATTTTTGCAGGAATAAGCAATCGCAATTATTTGTAAATACGCCTTAATACATTATGGAGTTGTATTATGGTTATATACATTGTACAGAACTTACAAGTTATGAAAATGTCCGCTATCAACCAAGGTTGGCACAGTGGGTTAATGCAACTTCTTGACCTTTGAAGATCTAGATGGGATTGAACATGACATTTTAGGTTTTTCATGAGCACCAAATTTCATCAAAACAATGTACAGAGAAAACTGCCCAAAAAATCTTAACACCTTTTAGAAACAATTTATACCAATGCGACAAGAGGTCACATTAATGAAGTTGTCCTGTAGTGCAATATTAGAAAGTAGATGTTTCTGCACATCTGCGTTCCACAGGGCTGTACCCTATGTTTTTAATATCTTGCTAGGTGACTACCTTGGTGGTGAAGCTTACTGGGCTGGTGGCATGCATCTCTACACGCCCCTCCCTTTCCGCCCAGGCCGTGGGGGCTTTGGAGATCTTTTCAGAACCCACTTTTTCCTCAACGCAGGGAATCTGTGTAATCTCAACTACGGTATGCATCCTCAAACCCTTTGTTCAGTGTTATGCCATTGTTCTGGAAAGGTATTTTAGAATTTCAGTTATGGGGGCTAAACTAGTCAATCTGTTAAATATAAAGAGTGGAAAAAAAGATTCATTTAAACATTGATTTTACAGGGGTCCTTGTATGCGTTCATGATTCAGATGCCACTTTCAGTCCCTCATCTTGGATCATTTTATTTTTTTATAGACTTCAGGAGTCTGACTCAGCTTCTGCCCAAATTATTATTCAAATCTCAACTTTTCGTGCGTTTAGGTGAGGGTCCACGAGCTCATCTCCAGAAACTGGCCGAATGCATCCGCTGGTCCTATGGTGCAGGAATAGTACTGAGACTGGGCAATATTGCAAGACTGGAGTTAAATTACTGTATTCCTATGGGAGTGCAGAGTGGAGACAGGTAAGTGTAATGATTCCAAGGCATCTCTCCATGCATGCATGCTCTTTTCTGAGGGGTTTTGGCTTCGTGGGTTGGGGATCAGTGGCACTGCTTGAATATGTATTCAAAAGAATGGCTTAACACACCTCCTCCTCACCACTGAGCAGAAGATGGAACATGTCAAGTTTTTCTCTAAGCAATTTAAAATCAAAGCCTCTGAAACTTTAATTTGGATGATGCAAATTTTAAGTCTGGGATTTCAAACTAAAGAACTGAAATTAGATGCAGGGTAAATAGTATTTTAACAAAAGTGTTGTTTTAATTGCAGGATATGTGATGGTGTCCAGTTTGGTGCTGGGATCCGGTTTCTGTAACAGAGTATACCTGAGACTCAAGCACTTATTGTAAAGTTTGTACTCTTTTAAATGTATTCTGTCAATGAAATCCATCACTGGTGCACTTGATAACAAATCACCTGTTCTGTCCTGGAATAAATGCTATTGTGCTTGATTTTGAAATAAATACTTCAGCACTTGTTCACATGATATTGTAATGTGAAAGTGGAGTGTTCTGAATTCTTACTCAAATCATGATACATTGTGATTCCACTGGTTTATTATTTTATACATCAAAAAGTAATTTTTTAAACACATTTATTAATTCATGTACATTACATCAATGTGTGAGTTAAATCATATAATGACAATAGAAAAGCTGTTACATAATAACATATTTAAGATACAGCAGAGGGATGTGCAAGGGGGAAAAAAAAGCATATCATTGTTAAATAGCATCTTTGTGTGGCCAAATATTGTTTAGTCTTTTTTTTTAAGAATGCCCATATTTCTGTTAGAAGATAATTCACATTTAATGCACACCATTATAGAAACACCATTTTTTATTGAAGAAATATTTTTTAAACCATGAAAATGTGGTGTTAAGAGACAGACTTTGGTTATAGGATTATATTTATGTGATGGGCATTATTATAAATACAGAAATCACAACTATAAATCAAGATGACTTTACATTGTTTTAGTAAACTATTTAATCTGGAAAAAGGAGTATCAAACCTATTGACAACAGCAGCTCACAAAGGACTTGGCTGTTTTTGTGTCAGTTTCATAGTCCCTTACGTTAATACAACTTAACTGGTTATTCAACAATAGAAAAAGAGAAACATTTGCACTGTTCAGCAAAAAATATAGTGGGCAAATGGGAGCAGGAATGTGGAAACAGTTCCACTTGTCTTGCTGGGGACTTCCTACAGTGCTCTGGTTATAAGCGGCCCCTGCTGGGGACAGGCTGGCAGTACAGAATGCTCTTGGGTTCATTGAGAGCAGAACCTTCATCAACAGGATCACCCTTCAAAGTATCTGTTTATCGATGCCGGATTCTGGTTTTACAGGGTATCTGAAGGTCTGTCTTTAGTCATTCAAACCAAAAGTAAGCGCTTTAAGCTCTCCTCACATGTAGAAATCTCTAGACAGGAGTAATTTTGAAGCTCAACAGTGTCAAAATATCAACACAGAGCCATGTAGTGGCTTGAAACACTGCTTCAGCAATCTGAGGAATGGATTCCCAGTTAAACGTTGCTCAGATCTGTTTTATTTCATACTGGGATCAGTGGATGAACTAGGTGAGTCACCATTGCCTGTTTTGGATACTTCATCTAAAAGAAACACACAAAAGTTATTCCTGCCAACTACCTAGAGATGTGTTTTAAAATTATTACTCATTGTTTCTGTTTTTAAGAATAGACCTTTCACAGAACAATCAATTAGCAAATAGTAATCAAAGTTATACATATGTAATTCTATTAAAGGGCATGGGTTTATCCAAATATAGCAATACTACACTAATGTGTCTCATGAATTGAAGAATTCCCTTCCACAGCTTAGGTAAGCCCTATTTCTCTTTGGCAACTACCACCAATGATATCTAAAACAAAAAGATTGACAGCAACACAACTTTGTCTTATTATTCCTCTTCATTGTGAGCCATTTACATAATAAAGACAATACCCCATTTCTGATTAAAAAGACTGTGATGGTCTCTTAATGCTTTCGAGAGATATAACTAAGGTGTGAACCTTAAAGGGCACCAGTTTGACTGCGGAGTTCCTCTAAGCCGTGTCCCATTACTGAAGTAACTGTCCTAATTTGTAACTCACCCTTGTCTTTCTTCTCCTGGTTTTCCTCTGCTGCCGTTTTGTCCGCCCTGAAGAAAATCCTGGCACTGCTTAGTGAGAAGTAAAGCAGCTCAAATTCCTGAAAAGAAAATAACAGTTTAGATTTGTAAAATCCGTTTGGCAAAAAGTGATTAGAAGACAAATGCCCTTCAACACTGCAACCAAGTGCACTTATCAATTGACTTGTGTAATCCAGGCAGCACAGGATTGCAACCACTGAGCTGCTTTAGCCCCCTTTTTATACAAAGGAAACATTTTTTATTTCTACCTGTAAGTAGATATCAAGCCTCTTCTGTGTGAGGTTCATGGTTTGCATCAGTTTCTCATCCTGACTGGTGGCCTGGACATTCTGCTCCTTGACCATAGACTTCATCTCACGTAAATACTTCTCCCGGACGGCCTGCAACCAATGCAGGGAGTCAAACTCCTGGTACTGATCCAGCAGCTTCAGTATGTAGGCAACACCTGCAACCAACCCACAAGCACACAGGTATAATAAAAGATGCGACCTGCACTAGGTCAAGTAATACATAATTTCAGTCTGCAGTAACCGATCTCCAAGCAACTATAGCCACTGCAACAACAGGAACAATCATCAGACTACTGTAATGCTGCATTTAGTACAGCCCACGTTTAGTTCTGTCGTATACAGAAAAATAGGATTTCTACAAACTCACCCATAGCAAAACCATCATCCGTGAAGGCAGCTCCTACTTTATTCTTTTTGTTCAGCTTCTCCTTGCAGCTAATGGAATGTTCTGCAAAGTTAACGGTCTGAAAGGAACACAAAGCAACCAATTTTATAACAAGGGACTGTGCACTGGACTAGCACAAAGATGAACTCAACCCTTAGGTCATCCCCACAGCACATATTCCACATATCCCATATTTTATAAAAGTGCACGACTAAAGTTGCATCATAGTTTAGTGGTTAAGATTACAGTCTCAACTTTCTTTCCCTTAAACAGCATTCCACACCCCTAAATGTAGCAGTCAAGTACACACGAAAAGTCCTACTTAGAGGAGCACAAAGAGATATTCCCACCCAACCCCAGCAACTGAAGTTTAGTAGTACAGGCATGATCTTACCAATGGAGGGACAATCATATAGAAGTTGCGCAGGTGCATGTTTTTGGCGCTGCGGAATTCAGGTGCAAACACATCCACCAGCTTTTTGAAATACTCAGTCCCTTCTGCTGAGTTGCTGGTCAGATCACCAAGGACAGAATCCAGGACTCTAGAGCATAAATATCCATGTTACAAATAAAAACCATAAGAGAGACAAGCAATGAAGTAGGTATCAGTAATAAACGGTTTTAGTGTTAAAAAGAAGCTTTTTGAAATCGGGGAAATGGAAAATCGGTAGATCTTGGCTTCAGCCACTGGTTTGACTAAAATATCCTTCTGTGGATTCGAGCCAATAGGTCCTGGTATGAACATCATAGTTTGAAGGAATTCATTATTATTACGGTTATAAACCTCTTATTCTGATCCATGCTCTGGCACCCATATAATATGTGAACTTTTAATACCTGGCTGATTTTTGAGTTTCCTCCGAGAGTCCTTCTTCTTTTACCAGTTCTTCAAAGTTGACAATGTCTTCAAGGTCAGGGACGAACCTGGAAACAGGAAGCACACGGTCAAGGGACCTGGTAGAAAATGTCCCCCCCCCCCCCCCCCCATATTAAAGTAATGTGTTTACTCCCATATGTTCTACTAACTAGTAAAGAGGCATTGTGCTGGAAACCCCTAAACACCACAACCAACAGACATCTTAGACCTCAAAACAAATAACAAACCAGATACCTTATTGCATTGCTACAGCAGTGCAGACCCCCAGATCGGATCATACGCACATAGCCCATGGCATTCCCTATGTCAGAAAGCAAAGGTTAATGTTCAGGTAGCTTCTTCTGTAATGCATTGATGCAATATATTTTTCAACAGAAATTGTATTTAGTTTCAGTCTTTAGGAAATACTAATGCATGTAATATATAGGCTTAAACTAGGCAACATTAATTACATGCAAAATAAAAATCTCACTTTACGTGGCCTGCTTTAAATACTTTAAAAAACTTTGAATTAACCCAGGGACATTCTGTTAAAATAGGTTACTGTTTGTTAAATCATCAACACTAGAAGAATGGAAAGCCATATATTTATATGGTTAGGGGTACATTCTAATACAAAGGATCACTGTGCATAAAGTTTACGTTAATAAATTCCCCTCCATAATTGTATTGTAGTTGACAAATAAGCATTTCAATGTGAAATCCCTTGAATATGTAATGCACTAAATAGCAGCTGAAAATCACTTTTACCTATTTGGCTAATGAGCTGCCTGAACTGGTCCAGATAGCTCTGTCCATCAGGGGTGATCCCCAGCTTTCTGATCCCCCGGTTAAACTTCTCTGCTCTCTCAAATGGGTACTGAAAGTACACCAACAACACTGTCAGTTGCACAAAATATATCACCTTTAACAAACTATCAACACTATACAAGGCCAACACCTTAATTCTTGAATATTTTACAGGCAGCATTCTGAAAACAAAGCAACAATCTTAGCACCTTCAAAAGGCTTTAATGCTCACTACACAAGCGTCAAACATACTATTACTAAATGTAGCCACATACTTTTATACATACTGTACCTTTTGGTCCGTTTGGTCCTTGGTTTCCCTGAAGAATCGAATGTCCTTGATTAACCTTGACTTGATGTGCTCATCATACATGAACTGGCTGAATATGTAAAACTTCTTGCGCAGGAACTGGTAGGTGAAATTGACCTGTCGAGAGGATTTAAAGAGCAGTTCACAGGCTTGATCACTGTACTCAAAGTGTGCACACATCCAAATTCACAAGCTTTGAACAGCAAATAGCCTCCCTACAACAGCCCCTTACCGTTGTGTTCATGATCCCTGTGCCGTGTGTTCGGATGGAGTTGGCAATGTGCCGGATGTTGATGGTGTTGAGGTGCTTGTTATTGCTTGTCCTTTCGATGAAGATCTGTGAATATCAATTTAAAAAATGCATCAAATTACTGAGGCCACATAGCTAGTCAGCGACTGAGGGTGGATTCAGATCCTGAAATTATTATAACGGTCCTTTGTCTCAGCCAGAAGACCAAACAGTCTACTCTTAAGATGCTGCCAGTGGTAATACAAAACATAACATTTAAAAAAAACTCACCTGGTTATTGAGGTTATAAAGGTATCGTGACACAAAGACATGGATGTTTCTCATGATCTCCAGCACATCCAAACCCTAAAATAAGAGTAGTAGCTGTTATCTATCCCATTGCTTGAACTGAACACACAAGTCTGGGTGTTCCAGCACAACACCTTATTGCACTCAAGCCACTACAGCTATATATGAAGTATTATCACAGTCAATACCCACATATGTCTCACCCACTGTTGCAAGGTCTGGTTAAATAACTGATGGCTATCTGAGTGCATGTACTGATGTCTGATACGACATACATAAGTGTGCGACGGGTAATCGAGATGTGGCTACATGAGTGTAGACTGCACTGAAACTGAGAGCATGGTTTTGAAATCAACATTACACAGAAAATCAGTTAATTTGAACCTCTATAACTTTATGTCTCCTCCTATGCATTCCCAATTCAGCTTCTCCCTCCTCCACCCACCTGCTCCAGAGTCTGGCTGGGGAGGTGTGCCTCAGTCATCACAAGCCCATAGCGCTGGGTGGCCAGGTTCCTCATCTCACTGTAAGTGGCCCAGTCATGCAGAGCCACTGTAGTCAGGTTGTAGAACGTCTTGTCCAGGTAATGCGTCACATATGCTGCAACCAACACATGAAGAATAATAACTGTTTGTTTTTCAATAAAATGATACATCAATCTGCTAACATATTAGGGCAAAAAAACATTTCATCTTTCACTTTTATTGCAAGCAGTTATCTGAATTATTAAGAATCTGAAAATCTGAAAGTGGGCTGAGACACAACAGAACTAGTTTCCTGTAATACTGGGTTGTAGGTGAGGAGTACCTTTGATGTCGATGAAACGGTTGAAGAATCGAATTGGCTTGAGATAGAAGAAATGAGCCAGGTCCTTCATTCCCACCTTGAAGGGGTTCCTGTCATCCAGCTTCAGGTGAGTGTGCACTGAGAGACGGAGGTCTTTCTCAATCTCCTTGCACAGCTTGTCCAGTAGGTGCTGTAATGCCGGAGAGGAACACAGCAGATCTTTAGAACTCTTCCAGTGGGAAGAAAACATACCTTCCTAGTTCCTCTAGTGGAGACCAATTGCAAATTGCAAAAAACATCTGACAAACAACACTACAATCTGATTTACCTGTCCAATGGCTTTCAAACCAATACAGATGTCTGTTTGTTGCTAAGATAAATATAATAAGGTCAGTTGCCGAAAAGTATTCTCTGTTTCTGTTCATTAAATGTGTTTACAATATTCTAGATGTATTTATTGGTTTGTATCCTACAAGATCCATCCAGATACTCCACAGGGATCTGCACATCTATGTATCTAAAATACACAAAACAATAGAAATAATAATACAAAAAAAGTTCTGTCATCTGTATGCAGTGTGTGAGCTACACACAGTAGCAGAGGCGCGTGTCTTTATTGAACTCTGTTGTTCTTTTTACCTCCTTGAAGATGTCCATGATCTCCAGGTTGTAGCTCTCCAATAGCTGCTCACAGGACTCCAGGTGTTTGGCGTGTAGCATGGCAGGAACACAATCCCTGAGGGCGCTGAACATATACTGGAGGAAACAGAAACAGATCCGAGTCCTGGATTAGCTATACACCGCCACTCCACTAACAGTTAAATCCTGCTTCATAGCCTAGGACCTATTTCACAAGGCATTTCTATGGGTCAATCTGCTGTATCTATAGAATTTAAATAAATTCAAACATTTATCTTTTAATCATTTAGACTGGCTGAACTGATTTCTAAAAATACTAACAGTAGCGAGCTAGCTTGCAGCCTAGTAAGTGCAAGAAGTGCTATTTGTGAAACTGGCCAGAGGTTTATAAGCAATGGGTTTTATTTTCTGACTAAATAATTTGATTATACTTTAAAAAAAAAAAAAAAAAAATACATGTATCCTAGCTGCGTCCACTGCATGGTCATAAACGTCATCCAGGTAAATGGGGAACACTGCCCGGTGCCAATACAGGAAGCTACAGTCACACTGAATCTTAACTCTGAATGGGAAAAGAAGAGGAGGTAGCTGAATCCATGGTACTGTATACACATATCGTAAAAAACAGTATATAAGTCGCTCGTCATCCTCCCCCATCCCCCCTCCCCCTTGAGACAACAATTTCAGGAAAAAACCTATAGGTCATACTAGTGTATAAGTCACTCCCCCCTTTTTAGGACCCCCTAAAATACCTAGAAAATAGACTGCAAAGGTTTTTACCTCTCTCTCAGCTCACTAATTAGGTCCAGCTTTTTCAGGACCAGCTGCAGGGGGAGCAGTTCTTCATCTTTAAAGGTCTTCTATTGAGTTGAAGGAAGAGCACAGATTTCAGGTTATAAAAGATTTATTTTTGTTTCTTTTATTTAATTATTTTAGAATTCTTAAATATGTATTTGCTACAACAATGTCAACACAAGTGCCAAAAACAAATACAATGCCCACTATTTTTATGTGCTTTTACTATTTTTGATCTGGAGTTAAAACATTGTTTTCAAAAGTGTTCCCAGGTTCTTGTCAAGAAAATTGGGCTGTACTATACCAAAGTCATGATTTCCACTCACTCACCATCTGAGTGCCCACGCTAAGCGCCAGCGACACAACCAGCCTCCTCTCCTTGGTGCTCGGGCCATTGAGTGCATTCTCTGCCAACACCAGTGCTGACAGCACATCCAGCCGCTGCTCACTGTACTTCTTATCAGAGATCACTCTTTTCTGGAAACAGAAAGGAAACACGTGGGTAACATTAGACAGGGTGTCCCAGAAATCAGGCATCATAGGTATAATAGTTAATATTGCTCTCCTATTTCTTTCAGGTGTGAAATGTCTTTTAAGCAAAGAGGAACAGATATGTGCAGGTGCAGGAACAGGTGCAGATAGCCAATAGGGTTTGACCATCCAATTTAACAAAGTTCACCCTAATCAGCATAACAGGACATCCTGTATATATCAGTCTACTTATCATAATATAGTGAATCTTGCACAGTAATAAACTATTCTGGTACAATACTGACAAACCTCGTATTACACCTTAAATCACAATAAATAATTCTGTCTCTGGGATGTATCGATAATCTAGAAACGTACAAGTGTAGTTATACAGCTAATCTGACACATCCCAATTAGCACTAATAATGGACTACCTAACCTTAATCACGCTAGCTATTACTAGCATTCTATGGATCTAGCTGGTAAGTGCAGAAAAGTACATCATGTTTATATTATGATTAAATTCTCATTGAGGTTACTGTTTATCTTTTTAACATTCAAACATAACAGATATTGCATAGACATATTTGGTAAAATCTTGTCGCCACATTGTCCCATCAATGCTGCACGAACTATCATTCAGTATCTAGTACTGCATTGGCCATTCCTTTCCATCACCCCCTTATTCCCCTCTAGGGCACTTGCTGTTGTCTGCTGCTCTCCTGCAGACACACCTTGGCTGTGGCGATGGAGTTGAGGGCCTGGTACTGGAGGTGCTGGGTGATGTGGGACACGGAGTCTGCGACCACCATTGCCCGCCGGTGGAAAGTGTGCTCCACAGCCTGAGGAAACATTGACCAGAAAAACTGCTTTACACTGTCACTTAAAACTGACTTTGACTTTTTTAACATATCTTCTAAAATACAGTCTGATTTTGGGTGATTGTGTCAAATTTTTCAAGTTAATTCCAAACACCAAACCGAGTTATAATCTATATTTGGCAGCATGTCTTGCTACACCCATACATTATTCAAACCTGTAACCTTCTGGTCCTAAGGTGCAAATGCAACCTGCTTTGCCACCAGCCCCTTAGCAATGAAGACAACAATCAAGTGTGTTATCCACCAGCTATGAATGATTCCTGCGTAGAATAAACAAAATGAAGAGACAGATCAAGAAATACCTTTAGCAGCTCCACCAGCCTGCACAAAGCCTTCACTGAAGTTTTAGTCATGGGCTTCTGCATGGACATGTAGAGATTCATAGTGGTTTTGATGATGGTGCTGATGCTGTATGCATAAAGGATACCCTGGAACACAAAATATGGTGTTCATAAAACAAAGAATAACACACACCTGCATAAGATAACCAAGGAACATATTATTATTTAAAAGCAAAACATTGTAATAGATATAAACCTATTGTGCAGATTATCACTAACTATACAGAGGAGTACCCTATGTCTCCTATTAAGAACTCCCCCCTACCCCCGTATTTAAAACAGTATCATAACCATAGTTTTTAATTTAATATACGTTTGTACTTTTAACTTTGAGCTCTATGGTACTGCCCAATATGTTTCAATCACCTGTATAAAAATGGTACATCTGTTGCTCAGATCTTCAGCAAATTTATCAGTCCTCTTCTCTTTGGCTAAAATGGACTCCATTTTCATCATCCAAGATGTTACAAACACGTAGTAAGACTGCACATCCCTGCAGAGGAGAACCAGGGGAAGCATGGATTTAAAAACAAGATTATTTTATAAATTCCCACAATTTAGAAGTAAAAACACAGTGTGGTGTATATATATATATATATATATATATATATATATATATATATATATATATATATATATCTATATATATATATATATATATATATAGAGAGAGAGAGAGAGAGAGAGAGAGAGAGAGATAGATAAATACATATACACTGCTGTGCAAAAGTCTTAAACATGTTGCATTTTTCTACTCTGATGCACACAGGATCCATGGGCCAGGTCGTTATAATGAAGGCCGTAATAGCGAGGGTGTATGTCATATGTATTATATATATATATTATATATATATATATAATATATATATATATAATATATATACACACACACACACACACACACACACACACACACACACACACACACACACACAGACACACACACACACACACACACACACATATACAAACACATTTAGTCGTTGCCAATGATTTTTATTTATTTTTATTATTATGTCCAACAATTTTTAGGCTCAGCTCACTGCTACTATGCCTGCGCTGACTCAGGAGGGTGAAGACGAACACACACTGTCCTCCGAAGCAAGTGCCGCCAGCTGGCCAATTTTTTTCACACTGCGGACTCACCATGCAGCCACCCAAGAGTCAGAGGACAGTGAGGCTCTTGGGCAGCTTACAGGCAAGCCCGTTAGCGCCCAGCCTCACTACAGGGGTCACTGGTGTGCGGCGAGCCAAGGACACCCTGGCAGACCTAAACCAGATTCCTCAACACCCAGATAACAAGAGTAAGAGATACCCACTTGACCAGCATCTGGGCTTTCTGCTGCAAGAAGTTGTCCCTCTGGGCCCGGATGCTGTGCAGACTCTTCTTGTCCAGCATTTTGGCGGCAGCAGGAACCTTCGCCACCAGGAACGTGTCTGTAAACCACATGATGTTGCCGGTCAGGGTGACAGCTGGAACCTGCAGGGAAAGAAGAGGAGTCTGTGGTTACTGCTGTTCAACATTTTATAAGCTGGATCGAACTCAAAGGCTACAGAAATGCTTTAAATTCAAATAACAAAATACCATTTCCCTTATTTGTTTCAAACTCTTTTTTTTATGTCAACACACAACAAAAATACATGAAAGTATTCAGCATACATAAACACAAACCAACATAAATATATCCATCAATTCATTAATTAAAAGTTTCACCTTTTTACAGACATCCAGCAGTGACTTAAACAGCTTCTTATCAACAGTCCTGAAGATGTGGAAATGAAGAACAAACAGACCACAGACCCCTACGTATTTATCCCTCTGGTCTATTTCTGCAGGCTCTCCTGAAACCAGAAACCATACTTATAACCAGCCAGGGTAAACATGCTTCAGAAAACTCCCACAAATAATCAACTATCAGCATTCATATGAAATGATGAAAGTAAGCATTTCTTTTATCCAGTATAGAAAGACACTGTCCAAATGCATTGCAAGATACAGTGTTAAGACAGGAATGTATCATTTGTTAAAAGCGATTAGCAGAATTCTCCCATCTGTACAACATGAAAACTGAGACTCTTGTAACTTAGTTTTTATTTCTAATCGTAGCAACTGGTGATCACTATACTGAGTAGAAAAAAAGTTTAAATACCATGACAGTGTACAAATATTTATTCACATGAATCAATGTTGCTGCTAGTCGCATCAACCTTCGGTGAATAACACAAATTCATGTTCATTTAAAGACAATGACAATTAAAAAAAAAAAAGGTGGTGTACTTATACCCACTTTTTTGGTTTGTTTAAATGCACCTGTATTTACACAGGAGTGCACCCTCGAATGTGGGCGCGTACGGTATATCCAGAGAACAGCTATAAAGGGTGGATGCTGAAAATGAAGAGCAGTCACTTCTGATTAATTAAAATACCTAGTTTAGATTCCACATTGATGAAAATTGTGCGAATGTTAAGAGCAAACTCCTCAGCAAAAGTGCTGTTTTTGGAGACGGACACACCCTCAGCCAGAGTGTCAAACTGCTGCTCCACACAGGCCTGACGGAGAAAACAAGAAACAACATTTAGCATGTTCACCTTCCACTGCAGTTAAGCACTTCAGCCACAGATCCACATGAGCCCTCTGCCCTCAGAACAACTCTGACCCACTGCCTGTATCCCAGTTCTCTAACCCCTGGGCATATTCATGTTTTATAATCACTTAACAGCTATGACAGTGTAATAAAGGGAAATAAATGTTTCAAAACTGCCATTTTGTAAGTATCATCTAAAAAAGTAAAAAACTGATTCTCTTCTGACCTGAAATATCATTCCATCCAGTATATGCCCCTCTAGTTTTAACAGCAGTTTCTCAAAGGGCTTCAATTTCTCCTCTTGGATGGAAAATTTGGACGGGTTATGATGCACAGATTTCAGTAACCTTGAAAGAGAAAGAGAAAGTCTTAAAATCAAGGGCTGGGGTTCAGCAAGCACATATATAACTGAAATTAACACACAGAGAGAAGCCTCTTCTGATATTGCTGCTTACAGTTTGTCAATAAGGGTAGATACTGTAGATAGTCACCTCACCTTTTGTACATGGTCCAGTGGTCCTTAAGAGCTGCATGGTTTTCAATGATCTCATCCAGGGTCAGGAGCACACTCAGCAGCTCCCCCAAGTGTTCAAACACTGTCTGTGTGACAAATTGACAAATGACATTTAAAAGGCTATTTACATTGAAGAGAGTATGGCTAGTTTTAATGGAAAACAATTGTTCCGAGACTTTACACAAATGTTTTGGTAAAGAATTACCAGTTTGGGGGGGGGGGGGATTCTACGACTTAATCCTAAACAATATTTTTAAACTGGAAACAACAGAATGTATACAAAAATTAATAAAAGCATGTGTTTGTATTTATAAAATCATACGGCAGCTACCTGGACTGTAATAAAAATTAGGAAACAACCAGGGCTCTACCTGAAAATGAACTCCTGAGGACTCAATAATTTTAGTGGCACTCCTAGAAAAAAAAAAAAACAGAGAGAAAAATCACCAATATAATCTTTATTATTATGGTATTTTAATTGAATCAGTAGTTATTTACACGTCAAAGACGTTAAAAACATCACAACATTAAGATTAACCTTTATTATTATTATTATTAATAATAATAATAATATTCAAATAAAGTGTGAAACCTTACTTATTACTGCTGTAAAGGGAAGCCAGTTGATGCACCACATTGACCACCACCTCAGAACACCTTGTTACAAAGCAGGAGAGCTCCTGCAAGGGAAAGCATGTAAAATTCAGAATTGAATCAGTAAATAAAAACAGCAGACTCACCCTAGGATTCAATTTTAACTATGGCTCTGCCACCCTTACAGCAAATCACAGTACCAAAAAAATGAACTATGATTACTGTGTGCAATTATCATATGCAACACAGCATGCCAAAAAAAACACCTGCTAGAAAGCTATGAACGGGTTTACTGTACCTGTAAAAAGGACATAAACCTTCCCATCTGAATCTGGGATTCCCCCTCCACCACACTGGTGTGAGAAGCTAGAAGATACCAAGACAAGAAAGGGCTTTAAAATATATCAACGGATTCGACTTCCAACACTAGAACTGACACTCATGATTCTCAGGATTAAATCAAGGAAAGTCATTATTGATAGGGGTTACACTTTTAAATAACAGCTTTATTCAGGCTTTAATTTTGCACAGACACAAAGTGCAGTTGGAAATCAGGTCCTCTTTTACCATTCTCTTGCAAAACAAAGCATCAGAAAATTTACATTTTAATTTAACAAACTTATAAAAAAATGACTTTGCTTGATTTTCCTGATCATTGGTTAAGAAAGAATCCTTGATTTATAATAGCTACACATTAATGAAGGGTTAACTTAGGTTTATACCTGCCATTCCTGGGAGTATAAATCTACACCAGTTGTGGATGTTTTAAGCACATGCAGGACAAAACAAGTACTAACCTCCTTCCCCATAATACAGAAGGCCAGTGTAAAACTTGGTTTCTGCCTGGAAAAAGAGAGAGGACATGCAGTACATTTCCTAATAGGGCTGGACTACAGTACCATATGGCATTGTCTACTGTACCATATAGTAACCAAGCAGTGACCTTTCCTTGCTGTCCAATCCCCAACCCATGTAGGCTTTAAAATCTATATTATTTCTTTAATTATTACATTCAACCAATTGACCACGGCAAGCCCTAACACATTTATCGCTAATCTTTTAATTATCCCTTTAAACCTGGAACGGCAAAGCACTTGCCCCCAAGTTGCTTGCCCCTATCTAGACATTGGCAGACCTAAATAAAGCTACTCTAACTCTTTAACGCGATACAAATCCAGCAGGGAGTGATAATTAATGACCCAGTTGCTAAAATGACTATATACAATACAAATAGAGTGGAATAAGAAAGGCTGCAAATGATCAGTGCAGTGGTACTAAGAAATGTAATATACATTTCTACCATAATACGTAATTTCTACCATAATAGAGATGAGAGGCTGCTCAGCTGCATAGTTTTAACCAGGCATTCGGTGACCCGTAGATCAGCAGAGAACGAGTAAAAACAGGTTGCTCCCAAGGCGGGCAGTCTGACAACTTGTTTTTTTCAGAATGTGTGTTGGCCCTCCACATACCCTGACACACAAAAACAGGTAAGTACTGCTGCAGAAAGTATGAGAAGAAGATATAGCTACCAGGGAGTAGCATCATATATCTTTGGCTTCTTTGGATTTGATCACGTACAGTTGAGAGAATATTATAAAAAAAATAAAAAATGTAAAAAACCTTACAAGCTCTCTTACCTCATGTTTCAGCTTTTTGATCTCACAGCAAAGAGCAGCATAAACTGTGATAACCTTGTTAAGAACCTGGGGAGACAGACCAAAGATTGATTATTGAACAAAATAAAAGATATTGCCAAAATTGTAAAAAGTGTAAATTATCACTCAAACAGTTCAATACATGGTTACAAGTCCATGAACAATCATAACAAATCTACATGTAATGGAGACCTAATAATATGATTAAGTGAAATAAAAGACAACATAAATAATAAAAAAAAAAAAGATTATAGCAATGAGGCCTCTACCCTCTGTGATCTTACAACTTACAACCTTGTACCTTCACACTTGGCAGCTGCAAACAAAAGGAGTTATTACCAGATTATCCGAGTACACAGTGCCCACACAAAAAAGGTTTTACTGTTCAGTATCAGCCTGAGCTCTCCAAACTTGTGTGTGCTGGAATACAGGTAAGCCAAAGCCACAGACAATCTGTATGAACTGTAGCTTGCCTTGAAATCCATATTTTACATGCAATGGAAAGAAAAGAGTTAAACTACTAGTGGATTACCTTGTTTTCTGTCTTAATGAGTTCAAGCAGAGATGACTGTTCATAAGGTAGAAGCTGTAAGAGACAAAGCAACAAAGAAAACAGTAGTTCATATTTTACCAGCTTTGTGTACTCTTAAAACTTTTTAGTTTGCATTGGAAGATGTAGCTTGCTTAAAAAAAACATATTCAGCACTTTGATTCAACACTACTGATGTGTGCATGCTGTGGAACTTGGTCCCACTGCATTCCATAGTTCAGCACTTAAACCTACAGTACCATCAGCACCACACTGCTCTAATGCTGACTTGCTGTATCAGTCAACCATTCTGAATTGCTCTGTCAAAACTGTCTGAGCAAACCAGACACTGGTACTGTTACTGACAGAGAAAAATTGGCCTTTTAACTCGTGACTGACACATTCAGCTGCTATAGAATAAGATCTGCATCTCAACACGGCTTTCTCCACTATCCGCTATATAGGCTTATTTCTTAGATCCCCCAATAAGGTCCTTCTGTACCTGGAGTGCTATAGGATCTAGAGTAAAATCCCAGACATCTCCAATGGATTCATCCAGTGCATCTTCAATCCCTTTCAGCTGAGATGTGTACTCCTCTAAGAACTTGCCATAGTTCTTCAGCTGCACCTCAGCATGGATTTCTAAGAATCAAAAACAAAGTGATTTATCAACGGCATTACAAAACACTTCTCACCTTAACCCTAACCCTAACTCTAAGCATAAAGTGTCAAGCATGCTGTGCACAATAAGTCACATCTTCGATATTAGATGCTCTACAAGAATCTGTGCTCAACTACTGTGTCTATATGGTATCTTCCAGTATTGCAAAAATCGGACGTACCGTCTTATTTCCATTGGGTGATCCTGCTGCTGCTTAATTTCACAGCTGGGGACGCACAAAGCCGTCAAGTTATCAGGGGGCGATTTAGTGATGGCAGCGTCTGTACTAGTTTATTTTATATTCTCATTTTGCTGTGACCCCATACTTGCAGTGCATGTAGTATGTGGGTATGCATTTATGTTGCCGTTTGTCTATGTTACGTTTTTTACAATATTAATGGTAACTGGGCCTCTCAGATTAATAAGTAGACCCCAGAGTCATCGCCACCAGTCATATTTGTTCTAAGTCGAATTTTGATATAGTCTGTTAATGTGTTTTGAACCGGGTTCAGGGTTTGCACTCCAGTTGTACAGTGACTGCAACAATTTGTCAGACAGTACTAGCTACAATTGTTATTGTTTTTAAATATTTCATATTGAATTTGAATGTTGCAAAGCAAAAGCTACTTATTGGTTTTCTATTGTGACAGTTTTAAGTCGCCTTGGATAAAGGCATCAAGCATATAGATTCAGGCAACTTGTAAAGAAAATACACTTTCTTCTAGAATACAATATAATTTTGTATTAACTTGTGAATCATGTTTCCTTTTTTTCTACAGTAGTTGTGCACTACATTGCACAGCCTCTGACCATTCTACTGCCTTTGGTCCATTAAAGTACTTTGTATGTATTTTTTGTTTATTATTGTCATATTGAATAAAAAAAAAAAAGTAAAAAAATTACAAAGTCGAAAATGTTAATCTAAGTTGAAATTGTATTTTTTTGGAAAGTCAGATTAGCAACACATATTTTCTTTTTGTCAGTCACAAAACCAAATTCAACTGACTCCTGGGTTTATTAATAACTTTAGACATTGAAGGCTTTTTGTTTTAGTCAGAACTGCTTTGAGGGTAAAGTTCAACAAATCAGACAATGGAAATGATCGGCTTTGAAAAATGTAGTAAACAACGTGTGGACGCCAATTCGATTGTGGGGGAGAGAGAGAGAGAAAGAAATATCGTATCTTCCTCTTAGGAAAGACAGCATGCATTTATTAGAAACACGCTTCCCTGTCTGAAGCAGAAGTTCAGAACAAATCAAACCAGCTTGAATTACTTCAGCATGACTAATATTTTTTTCACAACTCTCGACAAGCTTTTTTTTTTTTTTTCGGTCTTCACCTACATTGTTATACACATAATATAACATACTGTTAACATTACTGGTTTTATATACAGCAACGCATTCATTTTACATCGTATAAACACAAATAAAGAACATGAAAACCGAATTATGGTCCACTGGCACTTCTGTACCAGGACGTACAAACTGCATTGTATCAGTAGAACAACAATTCGCATCTTTCAAGCTGGCGTTGTTTTGAATTAAAACCGGACAGCACCCATTTTCCCAGATCAAGCCTGGTCAGCAATATCTTACTCTGGGACCCGTCGTCAAAGCGGTCAAATTCCCAATCTGGAGAAACACCCTCCACAGCCATGACACCAGCTTAGTTTATGCTGTCATCTGCAGCGGCGACGAGTGCAAAGGGATTGGGTCTTCAGTCCCGTGATTGGCCTCATGACTTCCTGCTTCCTCTCCTCGGGAGCTGTGGGGATTGTAGTTTTATCATACTGATTCAACGCTCAGTCATCATTATCAAGCAACAAACATGTGCTGTACAAGTATGCTTAAGAACTTAATCTGTTGTATGTACAAGAGTCTATATTTTGGTCTTTTTCATCGTTTAAAGTTCTGAAAGTAAAACATAAAATAAAACTGCAAACAAGTAAACACTCCTTGAATGCAAAAAATAAAGGACTTCGTGTATATGTATATATAATACTCGTACATTATTATATTAAAGGTGATTCTTTCATTTAAATGGCATACTTGTGAACAACCCATTAATATATAAATGATTCTCATTATATGAGAGTAGATGTTAAAACTTAATGCTGACATTGGACTCAGCTCTCGCCAAGATAAGCACCAACTAAGACGTAGTTTGTTTTACTGTAAACTAATGTGATCCATCTGATGATGTAGATATCCTTCTGCCTGGTGTTCATGGCTGAAGTGTAATGCTGGCTCCAGGGATCAACCACAGTGTGGCCTCCCTACAGCATCAGCATGACAACCGTCTGGACTGAGCTGAGTTGGGTACTTCTCTGAGGTCTTCAAGTGGGACCCTTCCATCCTTGGTTTTTAGTCGACTAGCGCACAAGACTTTAAGATGGCTCGACAGTGATTCTGGCATCCCAACGTCGCTTCCCTCCACCTCCCCACAGCTAAGCTTAGCTTACTTACCTTCCTTTACCTTCCAAGGGCGCTGGAACTAGGGGTCCTGGAGGTGCGGTAACACCCCCTGGCATTGCATGGTTTCCATTATATACAGGGGTTACAGTTTTGTTAAATGGCTTTCAGCACCCCCACTTTAAAATTTGTTCCAGTGCCACTGTTTACATCAACGTTTTATATATATATATATATATATATATATATATATATATATATATATATATATATATATATATATATATATATATATATATATATATATATTAGCTCAAAGAGCCAGCTGCCCTATATATCAATTGTCAGAACAGTCTCATTTCATTTGACAAAAGAGTGGTGGAAAAACAGGGTTATCAAACTCTCAAGATTTAAGGAGAGAAGAAATATTAATAAAGCATTAGTACCATTCTTAGATGAGGAATTTCAGAACTGGTGATTTTCTCTAAGAATAGACTTTGGACTTCTATTCATTCTGGATGATATACTAGAAGTACATTATCGATAGTAATTAAATAGCTATCATTAATGATAGTAATTAAAACTCAGCCATAAAGGGTCAAAAACAAAGTTCACAAGTTTGCAACTTTCTAGATCTGTTGTGTACACAAAATACTCCAGTAAGACTGCATGCTCAGGGAAGCTGGGAAACCCCACCATAGACTTCATGTTGTTTAATGGAAAATGTCATTCCTGTCATTCCAGTTTTCACAGGAACCTTGCACTGGTTAGATAAGGTAAAATGTATATATTTTTTTTTTTTTTAAGAAAGAACAAAACCTAGTGGTCTAGTTTTTTTTTTTTAATCAATCCCAAGGTTTTTCAGCAGGGGTCTCACTGGTATGAACACACCCGTTTTTCCGTTTGATTTAGTATCCCTAAATATGAACATACTGTCGCCTAATAATGAAATACAATATTAAGCACAAGGGCTAGTTATTTTCCAGGCGTCAGCAGCTCAGTGAAAGTGCTGTTTATCTAATCAGCATGCACGCAACTGCTTTCATTTCACAGAAACCGTGTAGCGCGCATTTATCTACCACTGCCAATCACTTTTTCCAAAAGCCCGGTCGAGCCTTTGCCATTCCCACGTTTTAATCAAATCGAGAGCCAGGCCCAGCGCTTGTATGCTCTTGTGGGGCGGAGATGCGTACTCGGGCTCGAGCACGGACATATGGGACACGTATATATAGAAAATGAATACCTCAGCTGGGCACATGGTGCCATGGTGGTGTGATATCATTAACTGAGTTGACACATATAAGATAAAAAGAAAAAAATCACAGGAAAACGATCGAGAGAAAGTAACAGCGTTACTGCGAAAACACAGAGTGAAGATAACAGCGCGCACGTACACTCAAGCGCGCTCACAACTTGTGACACGAGCCCCCAAGCTCAGCCCCGCACACAGATACGTTGAGGCACGGTGAACGCGGTCTGACACCTCAAGCTGCTTGCTCTGTTGTATTCTGCAGGAGAAGAAACAACAAAAAAACAGCAAAACATCAAGTAGAATCTCAAAACTGTCATCATGTTGTGGACAGCCAACCAGTTCATTAGGAAGTTCTCGACCGCTACTGTGAGTAAGCCGATGCCTTTTCATTTATTTTTAATCTGTTGTTGAATATTATTGGTATTACTGTCACCATTCACAGTGCCGACAACTGTAATAAGGATTGCCTGTTGTTCCGCTTTGACATAAAAACCAAGTAAGTATGCAGGCCCCTAAATGTAAGTGGAACGTGCTGCAAGGTTTATTTGCAATTTAATAGGACATGTTTCAGCTTTACCAAAGTAATTTTTGCCATGCATTCACCGTCAGATCGGTCTGTTATGCGATGTCATTATTATTATTATTATTATTATTATTATTATTATTATTATTATTATTATTATTATTATTATAACAAGACAAGACACAACACCTAATAATATATATATATATATATATATATATATATATATATATATATATATATATATATATATATATAGCCCTGATGAAGCGTATACTAAATAATGTAAAATGTTTTTTGTTTTGTTTTTTTTTTGTTTTTGTTTTTTTTAAGTCAATAGGCTTAGAAAAGACTTGCTGACTTGTATAAATTTGTGTTTTCCATGATCACATATATAGAACAGCAACATCGACCTACGATTTCTGCATTACATTTAATGACACTCGTATATAGCCCATTTATTTAGAATGCCTACCAACTTCTGCGGGTCTTGTTTCAGCCACGTTGTTAACCAGTGGCTCCCTATATGGAGTCATCCATTCGCCAATGAATTGCATCAGCAGTGATTAAAAAAAAAAATCTGCCAATACGTAGCATATATCATATTACTGGGCGGTACGACTGTCTAATGTGTAGTTATTATGCAGAAAGCGTGGGTGTTAGTTTGAACTGGTTTTGGTTGCTTGTGGTGACAGTGGATTCTTTGTCGCTGCAATGTAACAAGGTTATCGCTTTGTTGTAGCTGCTTGAAGTATTTTGTGTTGCAATAAACATGATTGTATGTATCCGGTTTTAGCCGACGATGATTGAGTTTTTCAATGTCTGGTGCATTGTCTTTGTCATTGATTCTTTTGACGGTTGATTATTTTATAATATGAAGAGTTGAGAAACACTGTAGCGCTGTACAATTCTTCTACATCTCTTTACTGTATGTAGGTTGCTGCCACTGTTGGATATCAGCTACTAGTAAAAAGGTTATTATGACAGTAGAAACAGATACAGAGTTATTTTAACACAGATCCTGGAGTTATGCAGGAGTTTTTTGTTTGTTTGTTTGTTTGTTTATACTGTCAATAAAAATGTGTGTGTGTGTGTGTGTGTGTGTGTGTGTGTGTGTGTGTGTGTATATATATATGTATATATATATATATATATATATATATATATATATATATATATATATATATATATATATGTCACATTTCTCATGTATACTCAATAAAGGAGTTCCTTTTTGAATTATATAACTTAACTTCATATTCTTCAGCTTGACAAAAATAATTCACGGTTAAAAACAGTTCACAACTTTTGGCATGCATGTATGATCAACAATAAGCCCCGTAGTTTAAAGAACAGAGCAGGATATTTAACATTCTGTGAGCTGAACTCCAGTGACACACCTATTAAAATGTAAGTGCAGATCTTTCTGAAAATTCAACTGACCTCAGATGTCACCCTGCACTAGTTGCCAGCATGTATCAGCTGACATCTTACACAGCCATTGCATTTCTGGAATTTCTGAATGCCTTTGGCACATTCCATTCAGTCTGTCTCGGTAGAGGCAATGATTTAGTATATATTGTATTTACCTACTGAATAATGCAAATAGACTGCTAAGAACATTTTCATATTAGACACATACTGTTTGTACACATAGTTTGGTTTTCATGTTTTTGTGTGTAGACACAGACTCCAAAGAACTGAAGTTTCAAAAGTGATCACTCGCCTTGATCAAGAAGAAGCAATGGAGTAACTCCTGAGAATTCTGTTTTCTTTTTTCTCTGGCACAGGTATATTACCAAAATAAGCTAAAACTTGCTCTGATTGGCCAGAGTCTATTTGGACAAGAGGTGTACAGCCAGTTGCGGAAGGAAGGCCACAAAGTGGTGGGAGTGTTCACAGTACCTGACAAGGATGGGAAGGCAGATCCTCTGGGTGAGTGAGGGACTGAGTGGTGTCTCAGCAATGCAAACCGTCCTCAGCAGTGCAGCTTTATCTAGCAGCACACCCAGCACAGAGGGCACACCCAAGGCTGGGCAGCTGATACATCTTTAAAACATCAGCTGGATACTGTTATCTCACCCATAAATATCACACCATTTGAAAAGTCTTACAAAGATGCAAGAGGTTCACATTGCCAACATGACTTGTGTCAAGGAATAGTATTTTATGGAAGCAAGTAAATATGCAAAAAAAAGTAATATTCTAAATACATTAAACAGTAGACTGTGACAGGGTAGCCAAGGGTGACGTTCCCAGACCAGACAGCTGACAGATCCACAACACAGGTACCTGCAGGTGAAAGCGTGCTGCAGCGCCATTTTTATTAAGCAAAAATAAATTAAATATTTAAACAAAAAAACACTGCTCACAGAGCAAAATAAAAGTTCAAAGTAAGACAAATCATGAGCATAAAAGCCAAACAAATACCGTGCTGGTGCTTCCAGCATGTGTAACAATTGTTACTTTTGGTTTCTTTTCTGTAATGTTTCTCTCTCTCTCTCTCTCTCTCTCTCTCTCTCTCTCTCTCTCTCTCTCGCTCTCTCTCTCTCTCTACACACACACACATTCCTCCTCTCGAACACCCATACAAAAACAAAAAAACAAGCTTATATACAGGTGGCCATCTCCAAGCTTTTTTAATTAACCAATTAATTAATTCGGAGATTGTCACATTATGCACAGGGTTTTACAGGGATGGGGCTGCCAAACAATAACAAAGAATCACTGCTTTTTTTTTAAATAAACAAAAGCAAAGCAACACACACATGTTCACCCATTTTAAACATAAAACAATACATTTTAAATCACAATACATTCTCCCGTCACCAATAAAAACCAAACAATACATTTTATTTATATACAGGGCTTTGCCTTGCCCCCTCTAAGTTATGTGCAGGGCTTTTCCTTAGCCCTGTCACAAGACCATCTGGTCTTTACTGCAGACATCTGTTTCCTTTACAGCTGATTCATTTTTAACTGCAAAATAGGACAAATTAAATAATGTCATTTTTAGAGTAAAACAGTATCTTGTATTGTCACATTTTGATAGACCTAATAGCAGTTAACTAGATTGAAAGCAGTTCAGAAACAAAGATGCAGATTCTCGGTTGATTTATCAGGCTAAAAAGGTCATCCATTGTGCAGAATGTGGCTATCCAGTTTTATCGGAGTCTTAGTATCGGCGTTTAGTAAACCTATATTAAATGTTCCAATTTTACACAGCCATTGACAGACAAATTCTGTGGAAGGACCCAAAAATGAAACTCAAAAACAGAAAAAAAGCTGTACAACCAGGAGTAGATAATGTGAAGGTCACATTGAACCAGTCAGTAACGTCCCAACCTTAGATGGGTGTAGAGCTGTGACAGTCCATTATTTTATCTCTCGTACTTTCTAATTACATGTCCCTTCCACAGCAACAGAAGTGATGAATCATCTGTTCTGCTGTTCTCTGTGAAGAACAGATATTTAAATTATTTCCCTGATGGTCTTGGCTATCGTTAAAAGCTGTAATGAGTTTGTTATTGCCTCTTCTTTGAAAATGAATTTTCTGCTTCATTGCTTCTGTCTGAATGTCAACACATTTACAACAGCTCCTGTGCTCAGCCATTTTTCTTTTAACCATCTGTTCCAGATGACAAAAAAGGAAGAGAAATATATATTTTAAGTACTCCTAGTGAAAAATATGCTGATTAATGGCAGCTATTATGTGTTTATTTAGCAGACGCCTTTATCCAAGGCATATTTGGTGTCTGTTGTTGTTGTTGTTGTTGTTCTTCTTCTTCTTCTTCTTCTTCTTCTTCTTCTTCTTCTTCTTCTTCTTCTTCTTCTTCGAGCGCTGCATACAGCAAAGCTTCCTCCTGGTCTCTCCCGCTTCTAATGAACCTAGTCTCTTTTATAGTGAGCCCTGTTTAGTCAATCACATATAATTACAGAGTGCTGTGTACACTTAACCTATTTGAATTTCAATCATCCTACATGTAGTATGATTTCCTGATAAAATAAACTACAAAAAATGGCTGACAGTTGTACTGCCTTCTCCAGGGTCCTAATGCTGTTCAGCTACCGCTTATATATGTTAAGGTTCATGTTTAAAATCAGTAAATCTATAGATTAACTGGTAAAGGGAAGCAGACAGTTAGTTATTCAGTCACTGTAGGTTCAACTGAATTGTAATGGTTTTAATTCTCAGCAGTATGTACATACAGCACTTTAATAAAATTCATTAACTCTTCAGAAAAAAAAGCCTTGTCTGCTTCTTCAATAAAAACAACATCTCAGGAATGTCCTTCAAGTGAATTTTCCTTGCTACGATACCACGTGCTGTCCCTTTAATAAACTACTGTCCCCATGTCACCTGGTGCAGCGCCTGGATGGTATTCGTAGGGTCAACATCTCATTTGATTTTCTGAGAAACAGGAAGTATTCTGATCTCACACATTCTATGCTATTCTCTTCCAGCCGTGGCAGCAGAGAAAGATGGCACACCTGTGTTCAAGTTCCCCCGGTGGAGAGTGAAAGGGAAGCCGATCCCAGACGTGGTCGATGCCTACAAGTCTGTAGGAGCTGAGCTCAATGTCCTCCCATTCTGCAGCCAGTTTATCCCCATGAATGTGATCGATCACCCCAAACACGGCTCCATCATCTACCATCCCTCCATACTGCCTGCACACAGAGGGGCTTCTGCTATCAACTGGTGAGTGATATCTCTGCATAGTTGAAATCTGTCAGTCTCTATAGAGGGCAGCATGCTTACTGGTAATGCACCCAAGTTCACCCAGAGGTATGTCGCTTTCACAAGGCACAAGATTACAATCAAATCAAAGCAAATTACAGTACAAGTGAATCAGTTTAAGAAAAACCTCACCTAAGGTCCTGAAGCTATAAACAAGTGCAACTGCAGTGAAGTCCAATTTGCCAGTTCTCTAAAAACAGAGTTGAGTAATTTAAATTCAAACCCAAAATCAGAGACCAGAAATTTGGGATTCATATTTGATTTTGATTTATGTTTTCAGGCTCATAGCCATAATTTCAACAAAGTGTCTTTTTACCATCTTCGAAATATTGCTAAGATTAGGTCTTGTCTTTCATTGTCGGATTCTGAGAAGCTAATTCATGGTTTTGTCTCATCTAGACTCGATTACTGCCATGCTCTTTTTGCTGGGTTACCAGACTATGCCTTTTCATGGTTACAGCTTGTTCAAAATGCAGCGGTGCAGGTTCTTAATAAAATTGAAAAAAAGAAAAGTGACCATGTAACTCCCAAACTGGCTTCTCTACACTGGCTTCCAGTAAGATATAGAATTGATTATAAGATCCTACTTTTGACTTACAAAACACTGGCACCTAATGATCTAAAATAGCTTTTGGCCCTATATGTACCTAGACATGCTTTAAGGTTGGCTGATTCTGGTTGTCTGTCCCTCCCAAAGATTAAGACAAAAAGGAAATGAGACATAGCTTTTAGTTACAATGCTCCCAGATTATGGGATAATCTACCATCTGCCATTAGAGATGCAGTCACTTAATATTTTTAAGTCAAGATTAAAAACTCACTTTTGTAGACTAGCATTTTATACAAAATGTCAAAAGTGGTCTTCTCTTTTTATTTCACTTCTAATATTGATTTTTTTGGGTGTTGATTTGTTTTACTATAATTTAAAATCATGTTAATGCTTCTTATTGTTTTAATTCATTTTGTCATTTTTTGGTTTTATTGACTTGTAAAGCTCTTTGAGATAATGTTGTAGGAAAGGCACTATATAAATAAATAAACTTACTTACTTACAATCTTGAACAATGCATTTGGTCCCCGAAAGAGGAGAATATGTTGCCGGTGATGTTCACCTTCTCAACACTAGCGGGAGGTATGAATACAGACTGATTAACAGATTATCAATAGAGAGATATATGATATCAATAGATAGATGAATCCTGTAGCTAGAGATGGTTATACTACTCTCCTCTATTGACAGGACTCTGATTCATGGGGATAAGAAGGCTGGATTTTCAATATTTTGGGCAGATGATGGATTGGACACAGGACCTATCCTGCTGCAGCGGGAGTGTCCTGTTGAGCCCAATGACACAGTGGACACACTGTACAACCGTTTCCTGTTCCCAGAGGGAATCAAAGGCATGGTAAGACTAGCAGGAGGCTTCATCTCAATACGTTTTATTCCTGTAAATTTTGCTCCAGTGCAGAGTGTTTAAGTTTTTTTTTTTTTCTAACACAAGGTAATGCTCTAGTATTTTATTAGCTGAGCAATGCTGTTTCAGTTGCTGTCCTATGTTAATCTGTCTCTTCTAAAATATGTTTTTAAAGCTCCCATGACACTACCACACTACTGAAGAATACACCATTTTCATTGTACTGCATATGTACAAATCCATTGAATGTTGGGAACATGCTTACACACATACTTCATTTCATTTCCCACTTCAGGTGGAAGCAGTTAATCTTATCGCAGATGGAAAAGCGCCCCGTGTTCCACAGTCTGAAGAAGGAGCCAGTTATGAAGGTATTCAGAAGAAGGATAATTGCAAAGTAAGTGGCTGAAACCCTACAGAGAGTGTTGTACTGGCCTCAGCATTGTAGCAGGATTAGGGAGGAAAGTCATCTGGTGTTAGTGCGCCTCTTTCTGCTGGAGAATCTTTTTAGGCAGCCGAGGAGTCCAGTCCTGGTCCCTTGCCTTCAGAATTGAGTCGCTTTGTAATATGTGTTTCGTAGGCTCGACTGGTAAGAGTCGATTAGCTTGACATTGGAAAAAGCAGTGAGGGCTGCAGTGATGAGGTGATATTCAAATTTGGCATATCTAATTGGGTAGAAAAAACAGAGTAAAAAAAATTGAACTCTACAAGTATACCTAAAAAGTACAAACAGAAAACAGTATTGTTCCAGGAGCGCTTTGATTTGTGTGAATGTACCACAGGTACATTGAGCTCAACAATGCCACATGGTCAAAGACTGCCTTGTGTTGATATCGTAATGTCTGTTAATAAACTGTATCCCAGCCTCCAGTTCCAAGGAGTTGGGAGGGGGGGGGGGGGGGGGGGGGGGGGTGTTTATAATGGTGTAATGCATTGCCCAGATTCCTAACGAGAAAATCTATTTTTAGGCTAAGGCAGGAATGTATACGCTGTAGCAGCTGCCAGAGGACAGTTTGTCTTCAGTGTGTTCCTAGAAGGTTGTGCAACTTGGTGACTGCAGTAGTAGCCATGACTAGAGGCAGTCCAAATCTGTGGGGAAATATAACATTTTAAGTTGATATCTGTGGAGCACCTTATGTTTTCAGTATTTGCATTAATAATGGCTTATAAAAAGGTAAATCAAGTAAACATAATCATATCAAACCATTTATGGGTTTAGTACTTCAAATTTAATATATCAATCATTTTTGTCAGTAAAATCTTTAGAAACTGTCAAACAAAAACATCACATCACATGAGACTTCTTATTTACCAAAGCATCTGTCAGTTAACAAAAACTAGAACTGAACAACTAAGTTCTATATTTCAGGTCACTTTAGCCGTCGGTTTATGATAATTATGATGACGATGTAGCCACAGAATATGGCGAATCAGTGGAAGACTGAGAAGTCCACGGGAGCCTGCGAATTCCATGATTTCTGAGGAATTCCGCTATCTGCAGATTTGGACTCCCTTTAACCTTGGGAAGCCATTTGGTGTAGAGTGTGCTGATGTCTTATTGTTTTGACTAGGTCTCCTTCAACCAACCAGCAGAGGCCATTCACAACTGGATTCGAGGCCATGATAAAGTTCCAGGTGCATGGACTGTCATCGATGGTCAGGTAGGAAATCTTCTTTACTTTACTGCACAGTAGTAAAGTAGCAGTAGTGGTAAAGCACAGTGAAAACAGTGAAATCATGGTTCAGGTGATAAGGTTGGAAAAGTACACCACTCAATAGTGCTGAGAAATACTGAAATAAACTAATATTCAATGACAAATGGTCTTAAGTGGGAAATATTTTTTTCTGGTACAGTGGTGTTATTTTGTTAATTCCGAATGCGGTAATAGTCAGCCCTCTTTTTATACATTTGTTCAGAGAGAGTAGCTGGCAGTATGCAAGGGTGCCGTTGTAAAGGAGGGCGGTATAACATGGGACAGCTGTAGTTAGTAGAGCCATGGCTTCTTGCTCTCTGTTCTTTCAGTAGCATTTTGGTTGCATATAAAACTGATATACGTGTGTAGTTTGAAATAGGGCTGTCAAGTGATTAAAAAAGTCAATCACGATTAATCTTGAGATTAAAAACAAAAATCTCAGTTAATCTTGGTTTTAATCTCATATTTAATTGATACAATTACTGCATCCATCTCATTTAAACTTGTTTTATGTATGATGCTATTATTATTATTATTATTATTATTATTATTATTATTATTATTATTATTATTATTATTAAAACAACCCAGCATAAAAATAAAAACCCTGTTTTCCTAATTCTAGATTATAGTTATAGTTTTATATTACATTCCAGCATTGCATTGTTGTTAAATTGTTTGAACCAACTGCTAAATCTGATGTTTTTCATTTCCGTTTACATAATAATACTGGTAATAATAATAATTTAAAATTATTATAATTGTGATTAATAACTTGAAATTGCCTAAATAAAGCAAAACATTCACTGAGTAACTGTTATATCCCATAAGTTATTTAAAAATAAATGTGGTTATTGAAATAAAACAAATGTACAGTGTTAACAGGTCTGCAGTCGGTAGCTATCCAGCAGCACTGGTTATAGTCGTAGTATCATACTTTTATTATTTTTATTTTTATTTTTTTATTTTTATTTTTATTTTTATTTATTTATTTTTATTTATTTATTATATGTATTTATGTATTTATTTATTAATTAGCAGACACCCTTATCCAGGGCGACTTACAACTGTTACAAAATATCACAGTACAAAGTATAACATTACATAATATCACATGACAGATAAAATAAAAAAATAGAGAATACAGTTATAATTACATGTAAGAGCGGGTTTGACTAAGAGCAGTTAACTTATATTAAAACTGTTTGCTTGTACGAGTAAAGTCCAGTATGAGTACATAGTAAGTACAATGAATGGATGAGAATGATTTCAAGTAAGAGCAAAATTACAAAAAACATGAATACGGACACCTATAAGAGTAAAATCAAATACAAGATACAGGAAGTAGTTATAAATAAGAGCAGTAGTTGAATGCGACAAAGTATGGAGCAGTTCAGTGCAAGTACAAGCTGATGCAAGTACTGGTACAACTGGGTGCCATATAGTTGAGAGTTGTGAGGTTTACAGATGCTGTCTGAACAGATGTGTCTTGTGGGTCAGGCGCTGGAAGGTGGCCAGGGACTGAGCAGTCCTGATATAGTCCTGGGTAATTTGTTTCACTACTGAGGGGCAAGGGAGGATAGTGGGAAATGATAGTCTAGAGATAGGAGGGAGCAGAAAGGTCAAGACAGCGATAGGCGAGTACAAACGTTTTTAATTGTGTGCAAGCAGCGATAAGGAGCCAGTGCAGAGAGCAGAGCAGTGGTATAGTGTGGGAGCAATGAGGAAGGGAAAAGACAGGAGCTGACGGATGGCAGAGGCAGGGAGGACGGCCAGGAGGGAGTTGCAGTAGTCAAGATGGGACAGTAGCAGGACCTGAACTAGGAGCTGTGTGGAGTAGTCAGTGAGGAAATGAGTGAATTCTGCGTATGGGGTCTTGCTCTGGGCTTATATAGGATTTCCCCTTCATTTAATACATCAGGGGCTGGTTTTTCAAAACTTTGGTAATCGGATTTCTGCGTTTGATCTGGATTATATGGTGCAGTTGGGTTTTTCAAAACATAAAAATGAGATTGGGATTACTGTGATCCAGATTTCGTTTTGGTAATCTGATCACACTTTTAATCATGATTAAATGTTGCAATTGGGTTTTTCAAAATTTAAAGAGGAGAGCACAAATACTTTGATCCAAAATACCAGGATGATTGTGATCTTACTGCGGAGGTGGATTCAGCTTTTAAATGATCATATGTAATATCCTATTTACATATTTATTTACATTTTGTATCCATGAAAGCAAAAAGGAAACACGTGTTTAGTGGTATAGCTTTAATTTTTTAAAAAAAGCATACGCATAGGCCTTTATATACTCCTCCTTAAAGCTCGTCTGAGATGCTGGACTCCCGACCGACGAGGAAGAAGATGAAGATGTCTAAAAACACATATACTATTTAAAAAAAAAACTATACATTAGAACTAGCCCACTTCAAAAAAATGGATTTTGTAATCGTGATTATTTGTTTACTTGCCAAGACTAGTGTTTTAGTTATATGAAACTCCACTATAAGCACTTTTCCAAATTCATCGCGTGAAGTCATTTTTTGGCACTTGGACCAGTATCTTTTCAGATAATGAAAGCATGTTTAGGGTGCAGGAGGTATGGCAGACTAGATGCACTTCTCTGATACTGGAACTACTAGATACAAGTAACCCTCTTTCTATCCAATAAACTTACAGTTTAAAAAAATAAACAACCCGTTCACATGTCCTTCAGTTTGAGTGCTTTGCTACATAATGCGGTTCCTTAACTAATTTTACATTCAAACTATGACTACAGTCACTCAATCCTGGCTTGCACTAAAATGGTACTGCAGGAAATTAATTATGGTATGATAAGCGGGACAAGACAGGAGTGCGATTGACATGCGTTAAAAAAATGAATCTCCCAAAAAATGTATGCATTAATTGCAGAAGTTAACTGCGATTAATTGATAACCCTAGTTTGAAATCATGATCGTGTTGATTGAAATGCAATGAGACTGGAGTAGGTCGAGACTGCCAGTGGTCGTAATCATATTTATGTTATGCAAATCTCACGGCTATTGATCTCTTAGTTTCACCAATATACTGAGCTGTACATTTTTAGTAAAAAATAATGTAAACACAGTTGGTGGTTGATAGCTGTGTATAATATTGCAGTGTAGTCTGTGGTAGGGTGATGCTGTTTGTTTCCTGCTGTCTCTTGCATTTTCTGGTACTGGGTGATTCCTTAAAATCTGTATAAGTCATTGTTTTTCTTTTGTGTGTTAGAATTGTTGCCATTCTTGTCATATCTGTGTGGTCTTTTTCATTGCCTTTTGTTCATGGACACCATTTCAATTGTAGTCTGTTTTGCGTGATTTAAGTTAGTGCCATTCTGTTGAAAGACATTGAATAATACTTCTAGTTGAAGTGTTACTACATGTCTATAGGGGTAGGTTGAGCATTAGTACCCAACTGTTGTATATGGTTGGTTAGATGCCTGCAAAAACAGTTCCCGGTGTAAGTGAAGCAAATTTATGTATACTGTATATGCAGTTGCCCCTGTACCTTGGGTTGTGCAAGAGAACCAACTTTGGGCAAATGTACATAATGACTTAAACATTACATTTAGTTTAAAGAGGAGTCTGACAAACCATTTTTAGCTGTAATGTATATTACTGTATTCATATCTTTAAATAATCAAAAATTAGGAAGTAAATTCTGAAGTAAAGGATTCATGCCCAAGACAAAAGTGTGAGATCTCTAGTAAATGTGTATTTGGTCTTTTGAGTTACTGGTCTTATGATTTGCAATGTTATAATTGTATCTAGAGGAATAGAATGTTTATCACTAGTAAAGATGGCATGTTTGTGTGGTTTAGGTGGTTACCCTGTATGGCTCATCCCTTCTTAGTGGCTCAGTGCCCACAGGGCAGCTCCTGGATATTGAGGGAGCGTCCAAACCTGGCCTCATCACCAGCAATGGCCTGGTCCTCTTCGGCACTGATGCAAAAGCAGTAAGTACAAATTTATTTTTATCTCACAGATCCATGGGATAAACCTGCAAAGAATGAAAACCTTGATAATTCTGGGAGCATTGTAATGCCAACTTTCCTGGTTGGAGTATTGTAGCTGTTAAATGCTATGCCAGGTTTATTATTGGAAACCTGTCCAGATAACCTGGATAGTTCACACACTGTCAATGGCATGTGCTAAGCAATGTGGGAAGTGTTCATGCGTCATGGAAAAATGACTAAATTTATTTCAGAATATGTTGAGGAAAGCCTTTATTACTTATTCATTTTTATCTCCAAATACATATTTTTTGTTTGTGGTTGAGATGGTGTTACCACCAGCTGATTGTACCACAAAAGTTGTATTTTATTATATCATGCAGGAAAGTGAATATGTTGGTTCAGCTGAAGGAAAATTGTATTTCTTTTAATTCATCACACCAAAGCTTTTGTAACATCATGTTTTTCATATTTCTGTAGACAACACAACTTTCCTAAGCAAAATAAAACATTGTTGAGTTGAAATGCAAAAGCAAATCTGATTTACAGCTTTGAAATTTATAAAAATAAGTACATTGATTTAAAATCCACCTACCAAGTATAATGTTTACATTCCCTTTGCTGGGATGGCCATCAGTTGGAGCCCTTTAAAGCATATGATGATGAAATGATTTTTTCACTGAGTTGTGGGGGCATGAAAAGCTGTTCCCACTGACATTCCTTACAGCATTGGCTGAATGTATGTCTCTTTCTGTCCACTGTAGCTTGTGGTGAGAAACCTTCAGTTTGAAGATGGCAGAATGATCCCAGCAGCCAAGTACTTCTCAGCCGGGGAGAGTGTGAGTGTGGAGCTCACAGAGGAGGAGAAGAAGATTGCTCAGCAAATCCGGGTACACTTTTCACTTACCTATTGAGTTTGAACTTTCAGCTTGCTTGCTAGTTTGATGATAGGCATTATCTCATGCTATTATGGAATACAGGGTAGTCCCTTTGACTTGGAATGATGTAAATCTATTTATTTTGAGACTGCACTGTTATTTGTTAACAGAATGAACGTTTTTGCAAGTAGGTGCATTGTTGATCACGCCTAAGCATTTCTCATTCTGGTTCTCTCTTGTCACAGGCTATATGGAAAGGGATTTTAAGCAACGTTCCAAAAGTAGAGGAGTCCACTGATTTCTTCAAATCAGGAGCTGCTTCAATGGATGTTGTCAGGTGAGTTTCATTTAATTGGTTTGGATAATCTTTTGAATGGATATTAATAAGTAACAACCATCTTTGTCTTAATGAAGGGTTATTTTTAGTACCTTAGTAGTACCTTGCTGGATTCTAAAGGTTTGGCAACCTCTTACTGACAGATTCAAATTTTAGATTTTTCACAGTTCTTCAATGGTCTTTTATAAAACTTTGTGATTGTGCTTCAGTTCCTAAAATTCTAAATTATTTGAAATGTAAAACCAACTCTTGACAGCTTCTCTGACTAATTTTCTTTTCAGCCAGCTCTGCTATTACAGGACTGAAATCCTTAGTAGTTGTGAAATCCCACACTTGTGTCAAAGGCTTGGGGCTGAGGCGCCACAGTGGGGGAAAGCATGTTCATCTCTTCTATATAACACACGTAAAGCAAACACATGAAGTGATGTCTCCTGCATTGGATTTCGCCCCACAGGTTAGTGGAGGAGATCAAGCAGAAATGTGACGGGCTGCAGCTCCAGAATGAGGATGTCTACATGGCCACCAAGTTTGAGGACTTCATTCAGATGATCGTGAGGAAGCTGCGCGGGGAGGACAAGGAGGAGGAACTCATCGTAGATCATGTAGGTCTTTATAAATCACAAGGAGATGATGGTACTAACACCCGGTTGTTTCCGATTGGTATATCATTTACATTTGAGAGTTTCTTGAAGCAGAAAGCTTGTACTTTGTCAAGTCGTTCTGAGGTCATTTCATGATTCAGACAGTGGTGGATCGAAATGAAGATGCTCATTAGTTTATATTAATCCCACTGGTATTAACCCCCAGGGGTGATTTATTGATGCCCTTATACCAAATGTAATAATAGTGTAGATTTCAGGGCTTAAGATATAAAACGCTGGAATCTGACTCGTTAATACTCTGTACTTCAGGTAATAAAGAATATAAATAACATGATCGTGAAGATGCCTCATCAATGCTTTATAAACGGGAGATTCGAGGATGCTGAGAATGGAAAAACTTATGACACTGTCAACCCCACTGATGGATCAGTAAGTAGAGATTCAGAAAGATCTGCGATTACCAGTATCTGTCTGCACTGAGAACTAAATTACCAATTACCTTTATTTTAGACTGCTTTTTTTGTAATCCAAATTGAACCAAACGAAAATGGAAAATGTTTTATGAAACCCAAAAACTGAGGTTTTAATAAGACATAAACACAAACCACACTTTCAGTTGCATTACATGGCTGTTTAGAACATGAAAGAAAAAAACATTACCTATTCATGAAAGATTCCTTCTGCTGACACCTTGATATGGACAGTTAGTTTCAGGGTAATGCAGTTCTACCAGCGTTGTGTGTGTGTGATGGGTGTTTTACTGTATGTTCAATGGGAATTATTGCCTGTGACAAACTGTAAAACCACACTAGCAGAAAGAGTATCCTTGAATGTTTTCAACCTCAACACAAGAACAGGGCTTAGCGCTGAGTTACAATTTTTCTTTTACAAATGTATGAAAAACAAAGGCCTTTTGTAGTTTCAGTGTCCCAAATATGATATATGGGCTTCCCTATAAGTTATACTATAAGTTATACTTAGTTATATTAAGTTATACTAAGATTCCACCACCCCCCCCCCTCCCCCAAGGTAAATAGGTTAACAAGTAAATATAATGCTCCTTTCATGATATTCTAATACTTTGCCAGGTTATTTGCAAAGTGTCTTATGCATCAGTGGGTGACGTCGACAGGGCAGTAGCATCAGCCAAAGATGCCTTTGAGACGGGGCCATGGGGCAAGATGAATGCAAGAGACAGAGGCAGGCTGCTGTACAAGTAAGCACTTTGGGCCTGGTTTATAGTATCAATATATTTTACCCCATTTTTTTTGTAGAGTTAACTATTATTTAAGTTGTGCCTACTGTGTTTGTTACTAGTTTTGTAACAGTTTCATTTTTCTCTTAAAAAATGTACATTATAGTTTAAATAGTATAAAGTAGTGCAGCTACACTCTAGTTCCATTTCCTCACAGCAGTTGTTGCCCTGTAGTTCCCAATGATCGCGTTCATACAGGATCTACTCATATTTGTTGTGACATGTCTTGCAGGCTTGCAGACCTGATGGAGGAACACCAGGAGGAGCTAGCTACCATTGAAGCCATCGACTCTGGCGCTGTCTACACACTGGCCCTGAAGACTCATGTGGGCATGTCTATACAGACCTTCCGCTACTTTGCTGGATGGTGCGACAAAATCCAGGTATGACGTGAAGTAAGAACTTAATACGTTCTTTGCTACTGCAGATACAGGAAAATGGCTCTTAAAATTTGAGTGTCTGTTCATCATTAATTAAAAACAGATAAGTGATTATGTATAGGAAATCACATGTTAGTGGAGTTCATTTCCGTAAACATCATGTTTTTTAAAAACTTTTTTTTTCACGTATATTTTTGTTAGTTGCAAATTCTCATCAGGAATTTTAAATCCTAATGAGAGGTTAGGTACAATCCAGTCAAATTAGAAAGAATCAAGAATAACTAAAGGCAAGTGCTTTTGGTTAGAGGTTTGATTTATAGCTACTGCCACAGTATTTATCTGTTCATGACACATTATTATTGGTAAACGTATCGTTCTGTTTTAATATAAAACACCACTAAAATCTTTTTCTATTTCAACTGCTGCTATACAGCAGCTGTTTAAACATGACCATGTGCGGGCACTGCACTCTATTATAGCACATTTGCTACAGCTACTGTTAATAATTTGCTTTGTACAGCGATGGGGTTCCAACACGCTTTTAATTAAGTATGGCTGAAGCACAAGTTATGTTTCGAATATAAGTTCCAGTTTTATTTTAGTTAAGTCAACCTCTCATACTCTAAATTATGCATTTCCTTCAGCTGGAAAATATTCTACTAACATTCTGGGGATTCTCTGAAAAATTCTTTAAAGCATGACAGCCTTTGTGTCCCATATCGTTCAACACAAGACTTCCTTTTCTTCTATAGGGCACAACAATACCCATCAACCAGGCTCGCCCCAATCACAACCTGACCTTCACCAAAAAGGAGCCTCTGGGGTAAGTGTTGCTGCTTTTGTGAACTGAGCCAGTAACTCAGTACCTGAAGACCAGCCTGCACCTTGAGGAGTGTGCATGGTTAGCTGTGCAGTTAAGAGCTGGGGACAGCTTTATAACTATGCAGCAGGTTCAAATCCTGTTGCATACACTAACACAAGGACGTGCCTCTCAGCAGCTATGGTGAACTACAGAATATACATTTCTATGACATTGTAACTGCAAATTGAAATGGCTATACAATTTAAACCACAGCTGTAAACAAGTACGTATATATTAAGGTAGCAGTGTTACGTTGCAAGCTTCCAAGGATACCAATCACAATGGATCTTGTTTTTTTTTTTGTAACAGTGTATGCGCCATTGTCATTCCCTGGAATTACCCACTGATGATGCTGGCTTGGAAGAGTGCAGCCTGCTTAGCTGCTGGCAATACACTCGTCCTGAAACCTGCCCAGGTAAGAAGATACAACAAACCCCTCCCAGATCAGATCAGACCATTGGCAAGAGAGGTACAACAAAAAAAAGAACACTGATTTTAAAGCCATAAAAATGGTATGTTCCTGCTGTCTCTGTCCTTGTGGGGCTTGAGGTGTTGCAGTAACAATTTTAAATAACATACTTTGTACTCTTTGCTCATAAGGTAACCCCATTGACGGCACTGAAGTTTGCTGAACTTACAGTCAAGGCTGGCATCCCCAAGGGTGTTATAAACATTGTACCTGGATCAGGTGAGTGGGTTTATCGGTGATGTCTGAGAACTGCCTTCCATTTACTGCTTTGTTAGTTTTCTGTGTAATTAGGGCTAACCAGAGCCCCTGATGCTGTTTCCTGTGCTTCTCCCTGGCTCCAGGGGGTCTCGTTGGGCAGCGCATGTCTGACCATCCCGACATACGCAAGCTGGGCTTCACTGGCTCCACCCCCATCGGGAAACACATCATGAAAAGGTAGGAAGTAGAAAGATGGCCATCCCAGCAAAGTGAATGAAAACATTACTCTTGGTAGGTGTATTTTTTTGCAAGGATCCTTTCACACATGGTGGTCGAATGAATCAATGTACCAATTATTAGCTCTGCTAACAATTGTTTCTCTTTAGCTGTGCATTGAGTAACTTGAAGAAAGTGTCTCTGGAGCTGGGAGGCAAGTCTCCACTTATCATCTTTCAAGATTGTGACTTGGACAAGGCTGTGCGAATGGTAAGAACTGATACCATCAGCTGACTCCTGGAGAAACAGCTATTTATTTATACAATCGCTGAAGCAGATTTTGTCTTAAAAATAGAACAGCAGGCCGCAGTAGGTTCAGCATTTCTGAATAGAAGTTATAGCAACCAAACCTGGAAGATCACGCTCTTATGCAAGTCCATGTGCTTTGGGGAAATGATTCCTGTGATGATAAACTTGAAGATCAATACAACAGAAAAACAATTAGAAATTATCTGGACTACTATTATGCTAGGCTCAGTATAGTAGTAGGAGAACTACAGTACTTGATTTCCACAGATATCCAATGGAATAGTTGCTGCAATTGTTTTCTTAGTACTGACTGCTAGCATAGCAAGGATGTAATCCCACTGAATGAACTGTTCTGGTACTGAATATTAACTCCCATTTTAATAAAGGGGGGGAGAGATCTTCCACAAGCCCTAACAACATTTTTATTTCCCAGGGTATGGGATCTGTATTCTTCAATAAAGGAGAGAACTGTATTGCTGCTGGCCGTCTGTTTGTGGAAGAGTCTATACACGACGAGTTTCTGAGGAGAGTGGTGAGTTCACATAGGCAGGCTTTAGTGGCAATTGTCATGAGAGCTTCTTTGCACTCAGTCATGACCTGAATATCCTCTGCCGTTAAGTAACTTGAGACAGACCCACACAGGGGATGAGTCCCAAGACTGCAGAGTCAAAAGCCATTGGAAATAGTGTCTTAGCTTGTGTATCATGTTAAGTCCACTTAACACATTTTAAGTTTTATTTTGTTTTCCTCTGTTCTGTTGGTCAGTTATATAGGGACTCAGTGACCCAGTCTGACCACACAAAGTTTTAATTGGTTTATTTATATTGTCAGAGCTTATCTGCTGTGCAGCAGAAGCTGTGTGTCATGGATTTGAAAGCTAAAACTCATAAACCGCCTTGTGTGCTTTTTCTTTCAGTTGGAGGAGGTTAAGAAGATGAAGATCGGAGACCCACTTGACCGTTCCACTGACCACGGACCCCAGAACCACAGAGCACATATGGAGAAGCTGCTGGAGTACTGCGAGATTGGGAAGAAGGAGGGAGCCACACTGGTGTATGGGGGCCAGCAGGTTCAAAGGCCAGGTACAACCACCAAATCCAACCTAGGGATTTAGTGCCAAAATAGGCCTTTTCTGACTGCTGTCTATAATTTTATTTATTTATTTTTTTAAATTTGGAATTGCCAATTGTTTTCTCTCATTTTTCTCCCCAATTTGGAAAGCCCAATTATTTTGTTTCAACTCGGCTCACTTTTGCCACCCCCGTGCTGACTCGGGAGAGATGAAGATGGACACACACGTAATCTGAAACATGTGCCGTCAGTCGTCCGCTTCATTTCACTCTGCAGGCCCATTCAGCCACCTTAGAGCTGCAGCATCGGAGGATTGTGCAGCTTCGGGAAACTTACAGGCAGGCCTGCAGGCACCTGGCCAGTCTACAGGGGTCGGTGGTGCGCGGTGAGCTGAAGACCCCCTGGCCAACCTAGGCCCTCCCCACCAGGGCGGCGCCCCCTGGGAACTCCCATGAAATAGCCTGGACTCAAACCGACGACCTCCAGGCTATAGGTCGCATCGTGCACTCCATGCAGAGTGCTTTTACCGGATGTGCCACTCGGGAGCCCCTGCTGTCTATAGAGTTACATACTTTTTCTAACTATAAGTCTACTTATCTAATGATAAATCTGTTTCCCTTATTTGTCCACACACTTTATTGTGTCTATTCCTTTGTCTGTATACATTCCTATCTGTGTATCTGTCAATATGTCATTGTAGCTCTGTCCTGCAGACTATTTACAGTTGTTGGTCCGTTACTGGTGGGTGTTTGTTTTAGCATTTCAGACTTGTAGTTGTGGGTTCCCTTTCCCACATTTGACGACATTTCTCTTGTTTTTTAGGCTATTTCATGGAACCAACCGTGTTTACAGATGTAGAGGATCACATGTACCTTGCCAAAGAGGAGTCATTCGGGCCCATCATGGTCATCTCCAAGTTTAAAGATGGGTAAGTTTTCCAGAATAATACTTTATGTATACTGTTAAATATGTTTGTGTGCCAGTTGCTAGGAGATTGCAGGCTAAGCAGCAAACAAATAAAGGGAAGCTTTCTTGAAAAGTGTGTGATACATCTAAATAATTTGACATCCTTCGAAGTCTGTTCAGAATCAGGGCCCCCACACAAGATACAAGATGTTGACATCTACATCATTTCTCTTCTATGTCACTAAATTGTGCTGCCTCCCCACAGGGACGTGGATGGAGTTCTACAGAGGGCGAACGACACAGAGTTTGGTCTGGCATCAGGAGTGTTCACCCGGGACATCAACAAAGCCATGTATGTGAGCGAGAGGTTGGAGGCGGGGACTGTGTTCATAAACACCTACAACAAGACCGACGTGGCCTCACCATTTGGGGGCTTCAAACAGTCCGGCTTTGGGAAGGACCTTGGTAAGAGAGACACTCTGAACTCCACTCTAGTAAAATACTTGTATTCATACATTTTATCTTTTAAAATGTTTGGGTCTTGGCAAGATGATACTGAAATATATCTTAGAAAAAATGGTACACCAAGTGTGTCTTTACATATCAGTGTCAATATAAAGTAATTCTACTATCAGCCCAAAATCTGGTTTCAGTTGCTGACAGATATTTCTTAAACAGAAAAGTGTTGTGAGATCATCGGCGGATTAAGATTTATTGGGGCCCTGGTCACAAAGAAAATTGGAAGCCCCCACCCTATTAAAACATGAATGTATCAAAATGCATCAATAAATAGACCCATTAAATGTTTAGGTTTCTAAAGGGTTTCTTCTTTTGACAGAGGAAAAATTTGGTACAATGTCATCAAAGTCAATTTGTCGCACCAGTTCTGACTCAATTGCCATTAGACACAAGGCATTCAGTCGCCTTTAATGCATTGTTGATCTCAGTTCATTTTTTGTCCTTGTTATCGTCGAGAATGTGTGTTCTCCTTCACAGTTTGTAACAAGTAGGGTCAGGAAAAGTTTAAGAGCAATGTACACGTTAGGGAATGTTGACTGGAGGCCACTTTGCATTAAACTTGCAGAAATTTTGCAGGAGATTTGTATGGCTTATCCTGTACAAAGAATTTGAGTTGTATGAGTTCATCAGGAAAGTTCTTTTCCAAGTCATTGGGGTAAACTGCAGCAAGTTCAGCGGCACGCTTCCGAATGTCAGTTATGTCAAACAAATTGTGTTCAAACAGCACTCCAAAGCTATCATTCAGCATCCTATAACCATCCGGTCGGTGGTGAAGACAAGCTAATAACTGGTCAGTTACAACATAGAAAGTCTCAATGCGAAACTTTTGACTTTCCTCAAGTAAGGTCTCAGGTTCTCCTGATTCATCTGCAAACTGCTTTCATTTTTCGAGTTCGAGTCAGATCACTTTGATAATTTTGTGAAACAGTCTTGCATGTGTTTTTAGCACCATTTTCAAAATTATGGAATTGATCTCGCAGGGAAGCCACAAATAATTCAAGTGATTGCAGTAACTGAACTGCTGTATTCAGGACAATGTAGCTTTTCTGTAACTGCAAACTGGTCATTTTAAACCATTAATGGTGTCCCAAAATTGTGCTATAAAGGCAGTTTCCAGTTGCTTCATCTTGCTCTGAAGGGAAGCAGCTTCCAGTCAGGTGTCATGACTGGTTCATATCTTTTCACAGGTCTTCTAGGGATTGCTGAATTGTATTGTAGTTCTGACACAGAGCTTTTGTGGAATCTGTGCGACTGCACCATTGTGTCCGACAGACTTTTGAGTGTCAAGAATGACTGGCTACCCTCATTACAGAAAACCTGTTTCCAACGATATGTGGATGCTGAGCAAAAAGCATATAGCGACTGTAGAAACCAGAAAAATAGTAATAAAATAGAAAAAATAGAAATAATAGTATTTGAACAAGAGTTGTTAATACTATTAATTCCCACTAAATTTAAAGAATTGGCAGCACAAGGAACGTAGTGAATAACTTGAGTTATTGCCTGCAGACCGTTGTGTCGTCCCAGCATATTGCTGGCATTGTTATGATTGTCCATGGCAATTAGAGATGTCCAAATCCAAGTTGTTCACCATTGCAAGTACGCAATCAACAAGGCTTGCACCTGTATGATTCTCTATTGGCTTAAATCCAATAAATCGTTCAACAATTTACCCGTCTGAATTGATAAATCTGAATACAAAAGTCAGCTGATCAACACGTGATAAATCTGGTGTCGAATCCACGATCACTGAAAAATATTTGGCTTGTTGCAGTTCTGCTGCTATTGTTTTTAATTTTCTGCCCCATCAAATCAATGAATTCTTCACAAGGTCTTGATAACAGATTACGGATAAGATGGATTACCTTTACTCTTATGTCCGAATTTAGCCATACGATCTGTCACAAATGGATCAAACTGAGCAGTCGGCTCCAAAATCCCCAAATAGTTTCCAACACCAAGCAACACCAAGAAGTGTGGTGGACTGCATGTTATTGAACAGTTATGATTGTCTTTTTCTTGCAAGCTAGCATATGCATAATAAGACTATAGCTTGTACTTCTGCAAATGAAACGCTGCATATATGTGACCTTACTGTGAGCCTTATTTATCCACTTATAACATCTGAATTTGCTCTGCACCCTTACTATCAGTACCACATTCCTCCCTGCACCTACTCCTGTTACACCATGTAATAATATGACTGTTGCTGATGCAACTTTAGAAAAGGGAATGGTTAATAGCCCCAATGGCAGGCTAGTTACCTAGGGAGATGGGTGTTGGGAGTGAGACGATGTGTTCTTGTCAGAGGCCCATTTAATTAAACTTTTCTTTAATTTGTCTGCCGCAATCGTACAAGTAAATCTATAGACAAACTTTACAACATCAAGACTGTTGGCTCGTTTTCCAGACCACAATGTGCACTAATCCTGGACTACCTAATGTTACCCTAGGTGAGGTCGACCATGTACAGGGCCTGTGAAAACCAGCCTTTTATGTATACTATTTCAGACTTCACTATGATTCCACATCAAGTGCACTACATTAATTGTACTCCCCCCCCCCCCCCCCACCGAATTAAAAAGCAGACTTCATTATTTTCTTATTTCCTTTTTCCCCCACACAGGAGAAGAAGCTCTCCATGAATACCTCAGGACTAAAGCGGTGACTGTGGAATACTGAGTGAAGAGTTCATTCAAAAGCTGCTAAAGAGTAATCACCCATCCTAACTGAAGATTCCATTCTCTCTCAAGCACCTTATTCTAACAGGATTCAGTCGTTAATTCATACAGCAAGAAAAAAAAAAAAAACTAAATAAGTGGACATCTAATTAATTGATGCATCTTACATTCACCACTACATCCATGTGCCTACTGATTTTTTAATTATGAAATATTGGGGAAAAAAGACCGAGTTGTTCTCCACCCATGACATATGCAGGTTTTGTCACAATTTTCCTTCCTTCCTTCACTTCCTTTAAGTTGAGTCCAGAAACACAGGTAATGGGCAATCTCAAGATCATTTACCAAATCTGAAGACATCATACCACCGAGATGAAATTGGATGGCTGACAGTTAATGTGGCCTGTGTGCATTCAGCATGTTTTTGACAAAGAGCATGTTTTATATTTATAAAAATGCTTCAACTATTAACAGTATTAATGTAATACAAGATTGTTTATTTCATTGTATTTTATTTTACATTTTATATCAACCAAAACTTTTAGACTATTACTATAACTCATGGAGAATATATTAGACAACTTTATTTCTAGCCCCACTAATAATGCAGTTTCCATCTGCACAATGAAACCACTCCCACATTGTTCTAATATAAAAATATGGCTGCTACAGTCCAACATGTATCCACACATTACACAAAATCATATTAAACATATTTTTGTATAATTCATATTTATTAACTTCTCAATCTACCTCTAACAGTATAACTAACTGAGAGCCCTCTGTTCTACAGTGCAGGTTTAACTAATGTGGTGCTCATTACATAACTTAAGACAGCAGGCCAATTTCTGCAAGCGTGTAATAACAGGCTGCAGAGTCCCAGCTGCAGATGGAAACAAGGCACACAATACCTTCCCATGAAACCTCAGATCCTTTAACTTCTTTCTTTCCATGACTTAAACCTAGTTTCTTTTCATACCTTTTAAAAACCCTGTGAGATGGTGATAAGCCTGTAATGGATACATTGATTGTTTAGCTCAATAGTTACAGTATACCTAAACTGTGCCAAAAGTATAATAAATAAATAATACTTTTAGACCTGCCATACATTTAACCATGTCCCTTGAATTTAAATGACCAGTGTTTAGCTATCATGCCAAAATTTGCTACTAAAACTTGCTGTGTGCAGTGAATAAGCATATTGTATAGGGTTAATAGGCCATATATCCAACATGCTTTAGCTGCTTATGTACCAGTACCACTTTCAGATGAAGTGGACATTTTGAGAAATGTGGATAAATATAAACATGTAATGGAAAGATGTTACAGCAAAGATTTCATTTCTTTTTTTATTCTGAACTAAAATTGACCAGCATCATTGCATTTTAAAACCTGTATGCACCTCCTTATAAACTGGGCTACTGACCCTTGTTGCCTGTACAAAGGGCTACCCTATACAAATATTTCAAGTAAATAAACTTTTTTTTCTTGTATGTATGACCATTTGGACTTTTCTTGGCAAATGTTTTAATGATTCTGTTCACAAAAACAAAACTCAGCACTGCTTCTTATATGTTGTGTGAATAGGAAAAACAAACAGTGAAAAAAAAAGGATTATTATAATGTTTGGACATTTTAGCCAACTGAAACACAAAGTATAAAATCAATACCTTTCTCTATTACTTTTACAAACGAAAAAGCAGAACTCACATACTTAACTTTTAACATAAGCATTACCATATCAATCCCAAAATATTATATACATTATATAAAACAGATATCCATCTATATCATGATCTTTAAAAAATATTTTGTTTCAGTCAAGGTAGGGTAACTAAATAAATGGGTAGCTAATGCTATGGGCTACAGATATAAACTCAGGTCTGCATTGATCAAAAGATGAAATCAGTGTTTCCCAGACCCTTTTCACATCACATAATCAATATTACAGCTGGCCCCACAAAGCACTTTGCCAGCAGGCACACAAAGCACTAGGGAAATCCAATAACTGAGCTATGTGTGGAGATGCCTGGTACTGCCTCTGCTTGGAACATTAAGGCATTAATTCTCCAGTTGTTAAATAAATACTGTCTGCATGCACTAAATATCCCAGATTCATCCCAAGTATCCAGTCATCTGGCTTTTACTCAGGACCTATAACTGCTTTGGGGATACCAGAAGAAAAGTCCTCCCTAAATAAAATTACAAATGAGAGGACATATTTTGTCTGGGCAGATTTTGAATTTGTCAAGTTGTACAAATATCCAACAAAATACAACAACAGCTTGAAGATTCACGGACACAGCAGGCAAAAAAAACACATTCTGACCACTCCTTGATACTAACTGACTATTTTAAGTCAGACCTAAAGCATTTTAGTTTTTCTTGGGTAAATGTTTTGAAGTACAGAACAACAACCCTGCAGGTTATGATTTCATGATCCTGGGTCCCTTTCAAGTCTTTCAATAAATGAGGTTCAGCAAATAAGTGCTTTTCCACATTGGCTAACCATTCATGCTCTCTAGCACTTCAATCTTCCCTTTCCTCATCACCCGACTCCCAGGTAACTTGAGTTGGTCTTCCCTCATATCACTGGCCCCATACTCCTCCTCAGACTGAGAGCTTTCATCCTCCGATTCAGATTCTTCTGTTTCACAGCTGTCAAAATCATCTACTTCCACTAACGCCACATCCTGGCGAGGAATCAGAAACTTAGTCAGCAAGAGAGATCAGGAAACCATTCTGTAATATAGTACACCCACAATACAGTCTCACTATCTTCTAAACCATTTCCAGTCAATTATCAGCAGTCCAAAAGAAACTAAAGATGGGTTTTACACCATTATCACACACAATTCAAATCTGCTCCTTCACCATTCTACTGTCCAAGTCAAGTTGTTTAAAAAAAAATATATATATACACTATCATGGACCGAGAGAAGATTTGGATTCTGTCAAGTTAGTGTAGTCCTCACTGCTCATACACCCTATTTAAAGAGTTACTTTTGGTGTCACGTATTTACTGACTAATATTGTAAATTACACTTTACCATCTCAATGATTTTCTCAGAATTGCCTTCAATGTTCTCAATATCGAACTGGCCAGCTGGAGATTCCTCCATCTGTAGTTTCAGTCTCTCATTGGCCTGGGCCATCTGTGGGAGAAAACTCTGCAGTCTGTCTAATACTGGAACACAGAAATTAATAGTTCCCTTAAAAAGGCATGCACACAATAACTGAAAACACTTCTGTCAGGTACAAAGTGTGAGTGTGCACACGAGTGGGAACACAACTAAAATAACTCAGTCTGCCTTAACCTGGCTTGTAGCTTGCACTGAGCTTGGCTGTGGATCCCAAGTGCCTGAAAAGAACACCCCATTGGATTCAAATCATATGACTATGCCTGACCTTTTACCTCTGCTAACCTGTTCACTACATGCCAAGTAAAGGAAAATTTTAAGAAAAATGATACCTTAATATTACAGCAACCAAACCCAGAACAACTTTGATTGCAAACATCATTATAGACAATTAAAAATGACACACACCATTAAGAATCTTAACTTTTTTTTTAAATTAATTTCTAAAATGTCCCATTCAAGAAAATAAAATTAAAAAAAAAAAAAAAACGGAGTGATGAGCCAATATGGACAGCCACTTAAACCCTCCACCCCCACAGTACTACAGTCAAACACCCCAACCAACAGAATAGAAACGTGTAGCCTTTGGGACTATGACAGCTGGTAGGTATTCCTCATATGGAAATCTAAACACACCACTGCTCCTTGGGACCTTCACAGTCTGCGAGGAAGTCCCGTTTTTACTGGAGCGCTTCGAGTTTAGGAGCAGTTTGTCATGAATGCCTGTGGAAAATAAATACATAAGTTTTAAAACATTGCATAAGTAAAAGGTGTGTTACCTGCATAACTGTTTATCTGTTCAATACAAATTACATGTTGTGCTGTGTTATATATATGAATGCTTTTGCAAGGCACTGTATATATATATATATATATATATATATATATATATATATATATATATATATATATATATATACAGTGCCTTGCAAAAGTATTCAGACCCTTGACCAATTCTCTCATATTACCGAATTACAAATGGTACATTGAAATTTCGTTCTGTTTGATATTTTATTTTTAAACACTGAAACTCAGAATCAATTATTGTAAGGTGACATTGGTTTTATGTTGGGAAATATTTTTAAGAAAAATAAAAAACTGAAATATCTTGCTTGCATAAGTATTCAACCCCTGTGCTATGGAAGCTCCCAGTTTGCACAGATGAAAGAAATTGCCCTAACAAAAACACAATTACCTTACCATTGGCCTCCACCTGTGAAACATTAAAGTTGCTGTCACATTTCCTGGATAAAAACCCCACTGCTGAAGGATCATTGGTAAGGCTGTAAATCTGAAGGAAAATGAAGAACAAACAGAATTCTACAGAAGTGAGAGATAAAGTAATACAAATGCATAGATTAGGGAAAGGGTACAAAATAATATCCAAGGGTTTGCATATCTCATAATCAGGAAGTGGAAGCTGCATCACATCACCCAGGCACTGCCAGAGAAAAGGCCTATCCTCAAAACTCTGCGCTCAAACAAGGAGGAGACTTGTGAGAGAAACCACAGAGAGGACAACAATCACTTTGTAGGAGCTACAGAGTTCAGTGGCTGGGAGTGGAGTAATGGTGCACCAGTCAACCATATCAAGAGCTCTGCATAACACTGGCCTGTATGGGTGGGTGGCAAGAAAAAAGCCATTACTCAAAAAGTACCATCTGAAAGCACGTTTGGAGTTTGCCAGAAAGCATGAGAGTGACCCAGCTGCGATGTGGGAAAAGGTTTTGTGGTCAGATGAGACCAAGATAGCGCTTTTTGGCCAAAACTCAAAGCAATATGTGTGGCGCAAACCTAACACTGCCCATGCCTCAAGACACACCATCCCTACAGTGAAGTATGGTGGTGGCAGTATCATGCTGTGGGGATGCTTCTCATCAGCTGGGACTAGGTATCTTGTTACAATTGAAGGAAGAATGGATGGAGCAAAATACAGGTAAATACTGCAAGAGAATCTGCTTCAGTCCGCTAAAAAACTGAAGCTTGGGAGGAAATTCACCTTTCAGCAGGACAATGATCCCAAGCACAAGGCCAAAGCAACATTGGAGTGGCTCAACAACAAAAAGGTGAATGTCCTAGAGTGGTCCAGTCAAAGTCCTGATCTCAATCCCATTGAGAATCTGTGGCACTATTTGAAAATTGCTGTCCACAAGCGTCGTCCAACCAACCTGAACAACCTGGAGCAAATCTGCCAAGAAGAATTGGCCAAAATCACTCCGTCACTGTGTGCAAAGTTGGTACATACTTACCCCAAAAGACTTATAGCTGTTATTGCTGCGAAAGGTGGCTCTACCAAATATTAATATGTGGCGGTTGAATACTTATGCAAGCAATATATATATATATATATATATATATATATATATATATATGCGCGATATTTTAGTTCCGATCGTTATGAAATAGCGGAAATAATCGAGAAAATAAGTTTGAACTGAGAGATTTGCAACTAAATTGTCACATACCTCCTCCATTTCCAACAGACAGCAGTTCCTTAGAAATAGTTTTCTGTTGTTTATGTGCCTTCTCTTCGCCACCATTCATAACTCTGCAACCTTCCATACTTTCATAGACGAGCGCCTCACAAGCATAGTAACAACATCCGAGTCGTTCTATCAGGCTACGCAAAGTATGTGGCTGCGTTCGAGACGCGCAGATTTTCATCAATGTGCGCAGATTCTCCGCAAAACACGTTCTAGTTCGCCATCTGTGTGAGCTCGAACGCAAAACCGTCACAGGTCACGCAGTGACGAGTTTCGACGGCTGCACAGATCGTGTAGTTCTTAGAGGTGCTCCGCTGGAACAGCCACGACTACAAAAAACAGAGGAGTGCTGACAGACAGAGAGGGGTGTAGTCAAGGATATACCTTAATTAGGAAACCTGCTCCTGCCACCTAGTCAGGGTGTGTGAAACATGACCACTGTTTTTCCACTAATCACTTATATTATTACAATGTTATCTTGGATGGCACCACATACGTCATTGCTAGTAAAATAATAATAATAATAATAATAATAATAATAATAATAATAATACTGCACAAAACCATCACTGTAAACGACTAAGAGGCATTTTCTAAGCCAATTTTTCATTGAAAGATTCCGAAAGAGATTCCAGTAACATTAATAGTACAGACGTAGGTATGTTCATATAATTAAAGCATATGTAAGGGGAGTGTTGTCCCTAGCTTAGTAATATATTGAACAAAATACATTTATATTTCATTGGAAATAAAAAATGTGTATATATCTTTAATTAAAAAATATTAACCCACAATAAAAAATGTGTATATATTTTTATTTAAAAAAAAAAAAAAAAAAAAAAAAATCCACCTAATAAGTGCAATAACACTGCAATCCTGGGCGCTGGGTGTACTAGAATTACTTGAAGGGGCTGAAGGCACATCCCTGTAGTGTCTGTTTACATAGGAGTGTGTGTTTGTGCGTGTGTGTGGTTTGTTTTTATGTATGTATGTATGTATGTATGTATGTATGTATGTATGTATGTATGTATGTACGTATGTATATTGTAGCATTTAACAGGGCAGTCAGAAAACAGGAGACAGACACACTTGTTCTTTGTTCCAAAGCTTTATTCAGCCCCTTTCTCCCCACACACACAGAGTCAGCAGCTCTCAGTCAGCTTCTCAGGAACCATGGCAACCACAACAAGACAACAATAAGGCGTTGCAGCGCCTCTTATAACCCCAGCCCCGCCCCTTTATTCAAAGCTTACACATCCCATTGGTCCACAGCCACATACTTCAGGCCAAAGGGGGGTAGGTGGGGTGCCCGTTTAACCCCCTTCCTGCCCTCAAAACCTGAGTGACTTTAGCACCATCTTTACAAGTGCAGGCAATGCTGTGGTGGTGAGGTGCACTCCAGCAGGGCCAGTGCCGGCAGTAGCAATGCTGGCGGTGGCGTGGGGCCCTCCGGCGCTTCCAGCAGGCATTCTGGCAGTGGCTCTGTGTAGTCAGGTGGTGGCACTGGGCAGTCAGGCAGCGGCCCTGTGCAGTCAGGCAGTCCGGGTCGTTGTATCAGGCTACGCAAAGAATGTGGCTGCGTTCTTGGTGCTGGTTGCATTCGAGACGCGCAGATTACACTATGTAACACAATTTTTGTTCCTTGGTAGTAAGTGTTATTTCCTAATTGCTTATGCCTCAAAAGTATAGAAAATGGCTATTATTCCCCACAAACTTTGCTTTTGTGACCAGGACAGTGATATTTTGAAATGTACCTATTTTCAATGAGAAAATGAGCGAATTTGTGTCTTTTCGTTCACATAAAGTCAGAAAAAAACAACATATGAATCCAAATTAACATGTATTTATACTAAAGTAATACAAAAATGGCTACAAATGATTTAGAAGTGAGTAGTTTTTCGAGAGTTATGATTATACTGTAAATTACTTTCACGAATCAGCCCCCAAATGTAGTCTCCCATCATGTTCTCGTTATACTGTCCTTGGTAGCGACGTTCAAGGTCCAGTATATCCTGGTGGAAGCGCTCGCCTTGCTCCTCTGAGTACGCTCCCATGTTCTCCTTGAATTTATCAAGATGAGCATCAAAGATATGGACTTTGAGGGACATCCTACAGCCCATTGTGCCGTAGTTCTTCACCAGAGTCTCAACCAGCTCCACATAGTTTTCGGCCTTGTGATTGCCCAGGAAGCCTCGAACCACTGTGACAAAGCTGTTCCAAGCAGCTTTCTCCTTACTAGTGAGCTTCTTGGGGAATTCATTGCACTCCAGGATCTTCTTTATCTGTGGTCCGACGAAGACACCAGCTTTGACCTTTGCCTCAGACAACTTAGGGAAGAAGTCTTGAAGGTACTTGAAGGCTGCCGACTCCTTATCTAGAGCTCTGACAAATTGTTTCATAAGGCCCAATTTGCACAAAATTCTGCACAAAACCTGTTCTAGTTCGCCATCTGTGTGAGCTCGGACGCAAAACGGTCACAGGTCACGCAGTGACAAGCTTCGGCGGCTGCACAGATCGCGCAGTTCTTAAAGTATTCTCTAAGAAGGACCATTTTATGAGCTGCGCCAACCTGTCAGTAAATTTTAAAGTTAGAAAGTTAGCATCATTTTATTTGTGGGACAAATGTATCCCTTGTACCAAAAAGGGTTAAAGGTGAAGGGTCACATAAGCTTTTAAGCAAGCTGTTGCTTCTTGAACTTGGGCTGGAAAGATCAGCAAGGCCTTTAGGTTTTGTCTGTTAAACTATTCAATGAGACTTATTCATGTACACTCAGTTTACAATGTAGGATGAAGTCCTTAAGATGATACACCACATAATGTTTTAAATGTGCTTCAGTTACCATACATCACAGCCTTCTCTTTATATACATATAACCAATTAGATGTCTTTTAAAACTCACCATGATGGCTTCACTTAATTAGCTTTTCTTGTATAACAAAATACACAAGCACAATGCACAAGTGACTACTACCTCTGCAGTTCCTCTTTTTTATGTGAAATATACATTTGTATCTTGGCATTTATCTGTAAAGATGTCTCAGTGTGCAATTGAAATACTCTCTAAATTATATTTTTGTGTGAACTTTTCCAAAATGGAGAACTGTTTCCAAATAATAATCAAATAGTAACTTGACAGTAAGTCGTGTCTTTACCCAGTGTAATTAATTAAATTCACAAAAGCTTTGAGACTGTAGTAATTCTGTTAGTGGGTTGTACATAAAAATAAAAAAACAGGACAGGACTTAGGAACTGGACGTTGTCATTTGCATACTATTTAGAAGGGATGAATAGAGCACATAATGAGGAAGAAACATGGCTCAGCAAATCAGTCTCTCAGTCTCTACCTTAAATCAGTCTCTCAGTCTCTACCTTTAAATCAGTCTCGCTTTTATTGAAAATAATCTCTGTGTGGCAGAGCAAAGCTCTGCCCTTTAAATTGGCAGGGATGGGGTTAACTTCCCCTACCTGCCTGGGTTTATTATGTTCAGGTGGCTGGGGTTGATTAGGTTGATTAACGATCAATCAGCGCCCAGCCACCTGATATAAAAGGAGGCCTCTGCTTCTCATTTGGAGAGAGGGAGCTGAGGAAGCAGGTTGGTTTTTTTTGGTTGTTTGGAAAACTTGAATCCAGTGAAGGCATTGCCCAGCCTGGAAACTGTTATTTTTGTAAATTTTGCTTTTTGTCTTTCTTTGTGTTTAAATTGTTTTATTTTGGCCCTTGTGCCCTTTCATTTTTGTGTTTATTTATAATAAAATAGTTATTTTTTTGAACTGCAGTCTGTCTCTGGGCCTCTATCCACTCGCCAGCCTGCCACACTCTGGGTTCTATAAACCCTGAAAATTACATATGTCATAAGTATTATTTTCTCTATTTACACTTTTTATTTTATAAATCAAGCATCGTAACCCATCAAAATGTTATCATAGAACTACTTATCTGTAAATGTGGCAGAGCAAGAGCTCTAACTGTAGATATTGTGGTGTTTTGCTTGTGTTTTGGTGGTGGTTGGTAAGGATGGGGTTAATACCTATCCCTGCCAAAAACATGTGAGAATGAGGCTGCTCCCAAATAGAATGAGTGCTAATTGGCAGCAGCAACATCACATAAAGCAGAGCCCAAGCTGCCATTTGGAAGGAGTTTATTGAGTGTACACTGTTTTTTTTGTCAATGTGTGGCTGCAGTTTGTTTTTGCAATGTAATGAAGGTGAATGCCCAGCTTGTGTTTTGTTTAAACTTTTATTTTTGCCCTTGTACTTTTTTTGTATGTATTTTTGTTTATTAAAGTGTGCTTTAGTGCTTGTACTGCAGTCATTCTTCTGAGTCTCTGTCTCGCTGCTATCTTGTCACAGTAAACAAGAGTGTAAGTTGGAAGACAGCTGTGTGGCTGTGGTCATAACAACCTTATCCAGGGTCTGCCAGGTCACACTGTACTCCTGAATGGGTTGTTCTTTTGCAAGACACAAAGGTAACAAATATGAACTTGACCCCCCCCCCCCCCCAAATGAGAATGTGCCCTATCAGTCATGGTCCTTTTTTGTTACCAATATTAAAGGAATAAAACTCGGAGATCGTCTTTGGGTATATTCAAGCAGATCGGTCTTTCATTATTAGACACTGCAGTATGGAGGCTACGTCTGCCTGCTAGGCTCAATAGACCACCGCAAAGTTAGAAACATAAGATTTTAACAGGGGTCACACAGGAGGATGAAGCGACAGGGTGGGAGTTCCCGAGCCCCTGGATAGGTTCTAGCAGCAAGACAACATGACCACACAAGCCAGTAAACTATAAGTTACAATGATGCTCCTCGCAGGGGCAAAACAGTAAGGCAGTGACAGGTGATAGACACAGGTCTGTTGTTCAGGTCTGGAATTCTTCCATCTACTAAGGAGCCAGCCTTAGATCATCTTCCCAACCTCCCTATGCCATCTGTGTCCTTGTACCTTAGGAAACAAGTGTTGCACCATGAAGGGAGGAACACCTTATCTTTCCTGATACCAGTGGGAGAGACACACCTGCAAGAGACCCAGACATACAGAAAGAAAAAACAGACTTATTCACTGATTTTGTTTCACTGTTTAAAAAAAAAAAAGAGATTGAGTAATGGTAATAGGCAGGTCAGTGAATCACTCCTGTTAAAGCCCCAGCTGTGTTTAGATTTGCTGTTCCTAGATCATTACAATGGTCCTCGTTGCCTTGTCCTGCAGTCTATAATACTAAGCAACACAATCTGCAACTTCTGAATTCTGTCTTATCACTAAGCCTAGAATATTATTTTAATAACATATCATTATCTTTATACTTTACAACGTTTGACATTACCTTTATCACAGTGTTTGTTGTATAAGGATAACAGGAGTGCAATAATTGTAATTTAATCTCAGACTCCTTTAACCACTATACCTTGTGCAATATATTACTGCACTCCAACAACTGAGCTACTGTACCTCCCGGCTAAAAATGTCACCAACTACTGGTATGCTACTTACTAGTATGAATTGGGAATATATTTACTGGTTTATTTTTGATAAACAGTTGATAGGTTGTTGACAGCAAAACAAGTGCTATAACAAACCCAAAGAATAATAATAATAATTATTATTATTATTATTATTATTATTATTATTTCAGAGTTAGTGGTGCTGAGACCGGATAGCGTTTTAGTTTTACTTGAGGAAAGAATGTTTCTGCGCAGGCGCAGTGGGGGCGGGGCTATCTTGTGTCTGTCTGTGCTGGTGAGTCAAGCAATGAGTTGTCATACATGGAAGATATAGGGACATCCCGTAAAAAAGGCTGCCGAGCAGAGAGGAAGAAAAGAGGCAGCGGTAAAATCATAACATCATTTTGAAGATTTTACTGGAAAAAGGACAACTAACTCGTGCTAGAAAGAACAACAACATCCTTTAGGAGGTAAGGAATAGCGTTCCAAGCTGTGTCTTTGTTTGATGAACGTTGTTTTTGTCCAGTGCTACTTTTTAAAACCGTGATTAGGAGATTTAGTAATTACTTCAGATTCTGCGGTGAAATAATATTAAGTATACACAAAAGATGGGGCATGTTTTAAAAATAAAAAAATAAAAATAAAAACATACACTGAACAAGTTTGCAAATATTGCTGAAAATCACAAGGTATTTCTACTATACAATATAGTGTATACCTATTCAGTTTGCTCTAATTTGTCTTTTATCTGTATTTTGACATCTGCAAATAGGTTGTTTGTGTATCTGTTGTGTAAAGATGCCGATTTAGGCAGCTAGGGCATGGTTGCTTTTCTGTTTGGTAATATACGGACAGTTACTGTCTTTGGCCTCATTTCACATCCCATAGTTTTTTTTTTTTTTTTTTTTTTTTATGTATTTATGTATTTGTTTGTTTATTTATTGATCACTTTAAACTTTTAGGAATAAAACTAAGGCGCATTAAGATAATTCGCTTCTGGCATCAGTTTGTTACCCCCGCTGTCACACTGCAACTAATTCAAACTTCGGCTACTATCTGGTGTGGAGTATATTTAAACATACTTTAAATACCTCATGAATTTAATCACGACCTCTGCCATGTATTTTATACATACAATAATTAGCCCTGTAAACCCATAAATGCTGATAACTGATGTCATTGTACAGCATTTTGTAATTTATTTAAAATTAATTGAATTATTATAATAATGTACCATTATCAGAAATACACCGTCAAGATCGAATGTGGAAAATAGAGGACTAAAGGAGTGTCTATTTCAATATGTTGTTTATCTTTTTATTTAGCCAGTCAAGATAAAATAATAACTTGCATGATATCTTTGTAACAAACTAAAAGATAGTAAAGCAAGGTACAGCACACAGTGTGGTAAATGCAAAGTTACTAAGCAAATGTTTGCAATGGCAGTATCGAGAATTTATTGGTGTGTTTGATTTCATGGGTTGCTGTGTTTAGCTTTGTCAATAGAGATTGGTTTTGTAATCTTTTTTTAGGTCCAAGGCTCTTAAAACTGGGAAAATAATAATGGGTGTTGGAAGCGTACAGTAGTTGATGGCAGGCATTGGGTCACAAGTTTAAAGTTGCCTTGGAAACAAGTTGGACACACAGCACAGCATACCACACCATATTACTGTCCGGGTATATTTGGGTACAGCTTGAAACGTCTGTTTTTTTTTTTTCAACTTTGTTCTTTTTTAATAATAAAGGATGGAAATTTGATCTGCAACATTCTATTATTATGGTGTTGCACCTCTACTTGCATTAATCAGGAATAATATTGGGATATTTGGGAGACCTGATATCGGAGGTAGCACCCAGGAATGGAAATACTGGTAATAATATAAAATAGTTGGTGTGCGATATAAGCTACATGTTTTGGACTTTGTTTTTTAACAAATAATCACGAAACCTTTTAATTGTGCAATAACCTACCATGTATTCTTCATACAGTATCTGATCAAATGTGTTAATATGTGACAAACTGAGTGAATTAGACCTGTAGGGAGTCTTTCTGTAAGTCGGATTCACTTGATGTAGTGGTGAATCGTGGATTACCACTCATGCACAGTTTATGCTGCTGATCAGATTAAAACAAAGAATACGTTGAAAGTTAACTCATTAAGCAGCAAATCATCAGAAACAATTAACAGAAATTCAGAGAAGAATCCAGACTGGCTCAAAACAAATGAGTTCCTCTATGTACCATAAACTTTAGGCCCTAACAATATACTCACTTAAATACATGAGATGAATTTCCAGTTCCCAAGAAGGCACTTAATCCAGAATCAGTAAAGAGTTGCAATCCTATGTTTAGAAATGCACAGTTTTAGGGGAATGGATTGCGGGTTGTCCCAGTGTTCAGAGAAGAACTATGGAAATCTACTGGGGGCAACCATTTTATTAGGAAGAGACTGATCTGCTAACCTGAGTTGGCTCCTGGAGTGCCCCATGATAGAAGTAGTGGTGTTTGTGAAAGTGTTTTTTAAAAATTACATATATCTCCCCAAAAACAATGTGTGTATGTAGTGCAAAGAACATCACAGGCCTGTTGTGTGTAGATGTGATGAACAGTTGTCACCAATATGAAAAGCCTGGTGCTAAACTGTTTAAAGTCACAATCAGTGCATTTTCACACCATGCAAATCCATTCACTATATAAGTCCCAAATGTGTTCTTTTGAAAGAAATATATGTTTTGGCAAACTTGTATTTTAATGTTAAAGCGTGGTATCTGGAACTACACTATCTCATTTTGCAGGCCTTGCTTTCTGATGGTCTTGCCCTTCACCTGGAGAGTGTTCTTGCCCTCACTTTTTCAGGGTTGCCTTTCCTGTCACTAACCAAACAGCTGCTTCCGTGAATGGCTGGCATGCTTTTAACCACAAAGACACTGTTGAGGTGAAGTGACCTGAAAGTACAAGTCTAACAGATTTCCTGATAGGAAAGCTTTAGTACCAGATACAATTTGACGTGTCTTTCGAAACAGCACATTTGAGATCTACAGTATACAGCAGAAGTTTTCCATATGATCGAGAGCCATAAGACACGCACTGTAAAATATGAAATGTTTGCCATGCACTGTATTATTTTGAAAGGGATTACAGTAACTGCTCATGACGAGACGTAAGATATGTAACTATAATATTAATTTTAGACCTGCAATATAACAGTTAAACATGCATTCTCTAGTCTCACACCAACACTCCAAACAATTCATTCATCTGAATAAGGATGCTTGCCATACAAAACTCGCTTGAGTCGTTAAATCAGCTTTACTGCTGTCCTGTGTTTGAAGACACGCGCTCTGGGTCTGTCTGCTTGCACCTTTTCCCAGTGTGTTTGTAGCATATTAAGATCTGCTTACAGAATTTAGTGGGAAGACTGTTACGGCTCTAGCAGTAGGCTTTCCTTGGGTTTCAAGGTTAGCCAAAATATTGTTCTTGTGGTAACTCTAGGTCCCAGACCTGCTGCAGTATCCGCTGATACTTTTGTACAATGAACGAGGTTACCCTTCCAATTCACTAGTAGTTGCTGGGCTCAGCTGTGCTTCAGGTCTGACTGCTTGCAGTCCTTCCCGCAGTGTTTTGTTGCCGCTCTGGTCTTTGCTTGCAGTACCATTGCAAAGGCTTTCACAGCTGACAGCAGGCTTCCTCTAGTCTTAGGGCTGTGTTTTGTTAAGCCAGAAGCTGTACGGGTGGGCATCCCCACATATTGCTTCTTCAGTAACTGTAGGTCACTGATCTACTACCGTTCTTGGTAAACAAGGTTACTGTAATGGTAGTGGACCGCACTCTGCATCGTATCATACCGAGTGTACCGTTCTTATACCGTACACCATACCTTACACCTTAACATTCACTGTACCATGTGTACCATACCAGAGGTATCTGCACTACATACTGACTGGATATACCGTACATTGGGCATTGTAATATATCATTTACGCTCTACTATATTGTTTGTACTGCACTGTGCATTGCCCATCATACTGTACTGCACTGTGCATACTGTCGCACTGTACTTTGTGTACTGTATAATATATAATTAGCACTATACTGTACCATTTATACCATGCTGTATATACTGTGCATTGCCCACCATACTGTACTGCACTGTGCTTATTGTGCACAGTCTGTGCACTGTACGATATTGTTGCACTGTACTGTATGTACCATGCTTGTGCACTGTAGACTTGTTCTGTGTGTACTGTACTTTGTACTATAGTAAACAGTGCAGATGTTAAGTGTTCAATACAAGACAGTACCATCTTTGATCTAATCAGCACTGGTTAGTCATTTACCACTGTTGTCGCTCTGCCAGCTGCATAGTAGCATTGCTGCATACATGTTCATCAGTCTCCTTGGGTACTAGTAATATATGCTATACTGTTATAGCGATTTACAGTTAGATTGTTTGCATTATGTACTGCTGTGGTTACATTATGCCAGGTTTTCATAACGTGACATATGCACGAGAGGTCTCCCCACAGAGGACAGGCAAGGCAGATGCGCTGTGTGTCTAGGTCCGGAGCACACTTAAGAGGCGCTCGGCAACTGCAATTATAAAATAGTTTTGTGCGTCCTTCTCTATGCGTAAATTAGAAAAATTAGAAAAGTGTATTGCAGTTCAAGTGAGCACTGTGTCCATTCAGAAGGAGAGACCTGTATCCTCTCATGAGAGCTCTCTGCCTAGGGAAGATAGGAGACCATCACGTAGGAGACTGGCTTCATCCTTCTTCTTCCCCTCCTAAGAAAAGGAGAGAAAGAGCCACTGATCTCATAGATAGGAGAGCTCTCAGCAGCTAGATAATCTCTGGGAGGCAGTCTCCCAACACGGAAACATGTTAGCGGAGCTGTTGCACGACCACACTGCTACACCTGCTCCCTCTGCACTATTACAGTCACAGGTGATCATAGTGGATGGTGACAAGGGACCATTGCTGAATTCTCCCATTACTCCAGGACACACTTTTACTCCTGTGGTAGATGACGTGTTGCAGCGCTGTCATTGGGCGCAGGAGTCTATGAAGGAACTGGTGCACCTGCTTCCAAAGAGGCCACCTCCAGTACGTTGACCGACACCGAACTGGAGACCAAGGTTCCAGCAGCCTCAGAGACCGGCACAACCGTCTCCTGCTAAATCCAAAGGGGTTTCCACAACTGACCCACGGCTGTGCAAAGGGGAAACTTCAATATATTTTGCCATCAAGCACAAAGGCAGAAACCTCAGGCAAAGTAGCAGCCCTAGCAATTTGCTGCCACAGGCCCAGGGCCCCTTTTCAGGGAATCGCCTGGAGTACTGGTCTCAATGTACCTCGGACACCTGGGTGCTCAATACAGTACAGAACGGTTTTTCTCTGCAATTCTAACACGGTCCTCCTCCATTTCAGGGCATGATTACAACGTTAGTCATGGATCCACGAGACGCGTTGGTATTAACTTGGGAGGTGACAGCCCTGCTGCAGAAGCGGGCTATTTGCACAGTTCGTCCTCTACACTTGGAAGAAGGTTTTTACTCCAGGTACTTCCTGGTGCCCAAATGGGATGGTGGCCTCAGAGCAATCCTCTATCTCAGACAGGTCAACCCTTATCTGAGTCGACAGAGGTTCAAAATGTTAACCTTGCAGCAGTTGTTGCAGTCAGTAGGGACAGGCGACTGGTTCACTATAGCGTATTTAAAAGACACTTTCACATTCCAGTAAAATCAGGGCACAGGAAGTACCTCAGGTTCGCTTTCCAAGGAACAGCATATGAGTTTCAGGTTCTACCGTTCGGCCTCTCATTAGCCCCCCTTGCATTTTTAAAGTGCACGGAAGCTATTCTCGTCCCATTGAGACTCCGGGGCATCAGAGTGCTTAATTACCTGGACGATTGGCTCATTTGTGCTCAATATCCAGTGCAGGCAGGGACTCAAGTGAAACTCGTCACAGATCACCTGTTCTGGTTAGGTCTGTCAGTGAACTATGCAAAAAGCCAGCTCGCACCTTCACAGACAGCCTCCTATTTAGGAGTGTGTCTGGATTTCAAGACCATGTTGTCCACTCTGTCAGAAGACAGAGTGCAGATAATAGCCGCTTGTCTAACGCTTTTTCAGATCAGCAAGAAGTCTACAGTAGTGATGTTTCAGTGGCTTCTGGGCTTGATGGCAGCAGCTTCCCAGCCACTCCCCTTGGGTCTTCGGCATATGCATCTCTCCAAGGCTTGTTCAACAGCAGGGTTTTTCAACCCACGTTGATCTGCTGCCATCTGCTGACAGTGCCTCAGCACTATATGCAAGCACTATCCTGGTGGACACAGCCTGCTCACCTATGCTTAGGTGTAGTGCTGGCCAGTGTTACCAGGTGAGAGGTTGTCACCACAGATGGGTCCAGACTCGGCTGGGGTGCCGTGTGGAACAGCAGGGTAGTACAAGGAGTTTGGAGACCCCCTGTGGACCCCTGGATGGACACAACTACTGTGGTGATGTACGTAAACCACCCGGATGGCCTCAGGTCCCCCATTCTCCAGTGGGTTGTAAATCTTCCCGGGGTGACGAATTGGGCAGTGGACCTCCTTTCAAGGACAGTCCCCAGTGCCTCAGAATGAGGGCTTCACCCAGAAGTGGTGAGCCTCACTTGGAAACGGTTCAGGAGAGCACAGGTGGACCAATTTGCCTCCCAAGAATCCACCCATTGCCCTCCTTGGTTCTCAATAATGGGACCCGGGGACCCACTGGCAATAGATGCCATGGCACACCAGTGGCCGAGGCACCTTCTGCATGCCTTTCCTCTACTCGCCATGCTCCCGCTCTGCTTGGAAAAGATCAGGCAAGACCGGACCAGGGTGTTATTAATAACCCCATGTGTGGTTTTCAACCCTTATAAAGCTCCTGTGAGGCCAGCCATGGTGTCTACCGAAACACTGTGACCTGCTCAGTCAGACGTGGGGCACGTTGTGACATCCCAACCCATCGAGCCTGCTGCTCTGGGTCTGGCCCCTGAACGGTACTATTTGAGACACCTGGGGCTTTCTAATAGAGTCATTATCACTCTACAGAATGCCAGAGCGCAATCCACACTTTCCCAGTATGGTTACAAGTGGGGTGTTTTTCAATGTGGTGCCTCCCTAAGGGATTAGACCTTACAACCTGTCCCATAGCAGTTATACTGCAATTTTTACAGACCTATTTGATGAGTGGAAATACCCCTCTACATTAAAGGTCTATTTGGCAGCCATTTCGGCTTGTTGTATTAAAATTGATTCAGTGTCCCCAGGAGCTCATTTCCTGGCGGGGCAATTTTTAAAGCGTGCTCAGCGGCTTCGGCCGCCTGTGAAGGACACTGTCCCTCGTTGGAGACTTAATTTGGTGCTGGAAGTGCTTATTGAACATGCTGCGGAACTGAAATATTTATCAATCAAAGCAGTTTTCATGCTCGCTATTACATCTGCTATGCGGGTGAGTGAGATGCAAGCCTTTTCAGTTGCAAAAGCCTGCTTAATTTTTGCAGAAGCCAGGGTGAAAGTTCGACTTTGCACTAATCCTGATTTTTGCCAAAAACCATCTCAGCGTTCCACATGAACCAGACGGTGGAGCTTGAGGCTTTTCATCTTCCTCCTTTCCAGTCTGATAGAGAGTGGCAGCTCCATATGCTTTGCCTGGTGTGAACACTAGCATATTATGTGGACAAGACCAAAAGTTGGTGGCAGTCTGAACTGTTTTTTTTATATGTTATGGGGGGCTAAGTCCCATGGGAAAGCTCTGTCTAAACAGAGGCTATCAAGATGGATCACAGGTACAGTTCAGACTGCATATGATGAACCCAACTTGCCACCTCCAGAGAAGCTCACTGCCCATTCTACCAGGGGCATGACAACTTTGTGTGCTTTATTCCAGGGTGCAACTGTCGCAGACATTTGTGATGTAGCAGTGTGGGCTATGCCCCATACTTTTACATGGTTCTATTGGCTGAATGTCATGGATCCACAAAACCCTAGTTTTGGAGCAAGAATGTTAAAGGGTGGCCTCGAGCTCGACCCTTACAACATAAAATTAGAGACGAGTTCCCCTCAATGTTTTAGCTCTGTTACTTGTACTGGGGTTCCTGTGGCAAAGTGGATATGTGGGTACAGGTGCAGGAGTGATGCAGTGTGTGATAAAACAGACAAAGAGGGTTATAATCCAGTTGAAAAGGAATTTTATTTTATCCAGGTCTGGTGACCAAATAATAAGACCCTGGCATTACACAACAATGTGTATTGCATGGCGTAAATAACAACGGGTCACAATACCAAATAATAGACACAAATATCTGCCCCACAATAATACTAACATGGTCACCAGTCCTGAGTGCATGCAGCAGTGCTCGTGGTGGGTGATACAGTTATTTGTTTTAATCGTGCAGCGCTGTTCCGGCTTTGGTGACAGCTCCAGAATCGTGTTAGCCGTCTGGCAATTTACAAAACAAGACAATAACAGACAAACTGTTTTTTTTTTTTTTCTTCTAATTTCAGTGACTTAGACTGCCGGTTGTCATGTTGCTCAAGTATAAATTTTATAAATTACAAGGATATTAAATATGTTATTGTAGCAAAGTGGTTTGCAGTGTTCAGGTATAGTAGTGATATGGTGCTGAGGAATGATAGACACAAGTACAGTACTGCTTGGTTTGCAACCTGAAATAACAATACCGGGCTCTACACAATGATGCGTATTGCACAGGTAAACCACGGGGTTCAGTCCTGAAATAACAGTAATTACACACACTTAGTACACACATGTGATCACAAGTCTAATAGTGAGTGCTTCTAGTGTAAGTGGTGAATTAATGGGATTGGTGACAACAAAGGTGTAGAGTGGTCCGGGGTGGGTGCTGGCTTTTAACAACAGCTCTTGGATTAGTTAGCCGTCTACAAATGACAAACATAACAGTTTAGTAGACATAAAAAACAACAAAAACACTAATTGTACTTTTTTTCTCGTACAGGACTTTCAGTAACCATAACAAAGGAACAGATTGCTTAACCACATCCCCTGATAGCCTCAGTGACGCCCCCTTTGGTAGTGCGTGCAATCACTGCTATTCCAATCCGTGACTTACACATCGCCTACCGCATTAAGGTGATTACTTCTGGTATTGTGACTCCGCCCCCTTTTCTGGATGGCTGACTTCCAACTGACCCTGGAATGAACTGCCAAACCATCCAGTCCGTGACACACACTTCCTGTTATACAGCACCCTCACAGGTCATGAGGTAGGTTGTTGACTAGGATTAATTCGCTGTCTGTCACAGTTATTTATTCAGACAATATTTTATTTACAGACGATAATCGAAAGCTGAAAATGTCATTATCGTCTAACCCTACAACATCTCGATGGCATTCACGTCTGGGGTTTGATATGGCCAATCTGTAATCTTCCTTTTTTTCAAAAATTCAGTTGTAGACTTTGCAGATGGTTAGGGTCATTTTTCTGCTGGAATACAAACTTCTGTCCAATAAGCCTTCTAGCTAGTAACAAATGAGAGTGCACAATTTCTTGATGTTATGCAACATTCATTGATCCTTCTATAATACAAAGGTCACCAGTGCCTGAGGAAAAAAAACAAGTCCATACCATCGCACGCCACCATGTTTAATACTGGGCATGGTTAACTTTTCTTTTAAATTCTTCTGTCTTCCTCCAAACATATTTTGTTGCTTTTTTAGTGAAAAACTTTATTTTGGATTCTTCTGACCATAACATTTGGTTGAAAAAATCATCAGTCTTCAAGTATTCAATGGAAAACTACAATCACTTTTTGTGTATTGTTTTTAACAAAGGTTTGCATCTTTCGCCCATGGACATTCAAATTGTTAAGGTAACGTTGAATTGTTCATGCGTGAATTTCTTTACCATCTTCTCTAAATTCTTGTGTCAAATCTTTTGCAGTAATCCGAGGATTGTGCCAGGGCTGCTTGAAAGATTCATCTTCCGGATAGTAGTAGTAGTTCCGCTTGTCCTGTGTTTGTCAATAATAGCCCACACGGTACTTTTTCAGTAAACCGAGTTTTTCTGCTACTTTTCTGGTTAACTTTTTTGTTAACTTGTATCACTGTTCTAGATCATTGCTCTACTTTTTATTCTTTTTTTTTTTTTTTTTTTTTTTTTTTTTTAAGTATGATTTTGTTTTTGCATGTTATTTTTAATTTTTATGTAATACTTTGTTGTTTTATTATAAAGCTGAATCTCTTCTTTGATTTATACCTTTCAATAGAACAATCAGAAATTATAGAAATCACTTTTTCTCATTTTAACTGCCCAAATGCTTTTGTCTGCAACTGTATGTACCTGTTGAGTTCAAATACAGTAGTATTACTGAACTTGTATTCACTTGCTCACAGTGATACTGACTGTGAGTTATTAATGGTTGCTTGCAGTGGACAGTGACATCGTCAATTGTAGCTGTGTGCTATTTGTAGCCACATTAGCTAACAACGCCCATTCCCCGCAGTTGAATTGGATGTCATAACAGCAGAGAAACATAATGTAAAGGGAGGTTTTTTACACAGCTGAGACTTTTCTGCTGTTGTATAATTCATTATGTTTATCTGAATCTCTATTGCAGTCCTGCATGCCAATGGGCTGATTTAAGAAATCTAAATACTGCCCCCATTAAACTCTGTCAATCCTGCAGATATTTTTCCCCTTGGAGTGTGAGATGGGGTGCTAGCCCTGCACATGTAAATAGTGTGTGTGTCTGGTTTTGAATGGTAATTGGTGCTAATTGGGGAACGGTCACCTGTATATAAAGGAAGCAAAATTCTTTGTTTTAAGGAGGTGGTCACATTCCCCACGTGATTGTTGGGAGGAATGGATTTAACCCCGTCCCTGCCAAACTTCGATTCAAAACCACACACACGCACTATTTATACGTGCAGGGCTTTGTCGATCTCTTTGTTAATATCACTAAAGAAAATTAGAAAAAAGTCAACAGTATTTCTATCCGACACTGTTTAGATCATTAGAAAAAACACCTATATGATCTGTGACATATTTTTTTTTTATTATTTTTTACAGAAAGGAAGTTAAACAGAATTAAAATTTCACATCAAATTAACAGTCAGTAATGCATCAGTCAAAAATACAGAGAGAGAGAGAGAGAGATGCTGTGTCATACATAGACATAGGATGTCTTGGAATGACAGTATTATGCTGTATAGAGTTGAGAACAATTGTAGCAGAGGAGGAATATACAGTAGGAGCACCTAGCGATAATATCACTGTAATAAAAATAAGTTTAGCTAGATACGGTTTGTACTCTCTTTAAAAATATCCCTTAAGTTGTGTTGTGAATGTTTTGCTATTTACTACAATTGAAGTACCTAGACGTTTAGTTTAGTTTAGTTTCCTGTTTCCACAGAATCTACACAGACACACAACGTTGTATACAGACATAGATGCTTAAAAATGCTTTTGTACTTACAACAAGGATGAAGTAACACTCCTACTGTCAGCGCTCCAGATAAAGTGAGTAATTTATTCTCCAATTTAAACGCTATGGGCCTCATTCATTAAACTGCGGTAAATGACCGGGAATTACCGCGTAGCAGGGGGAAGCCACATGGGAAGCAAAAATGAACCAGTAGTAGCTCTATCCACTAAGCTAATTATATGGACAAATAAAGCACGCTAAGTGATTCGTTTGCAAGTTGTCACAACACGCGGAATTCAGCATGCAGAATTCAACACGTGGAATTATGCATGAGGTTTACATACACTGTATTATGTAAGGCAGCTCGAAAGAAAAAGGTAATTATGGTTCTGAGTTTGTCACAATGACAGTGACCAAGGAGGACAGAGTGAGGAATCTAAAGTTTACAGACCAGGAGCTAAATGTATTAGCAGAAGAAGTGGTGGGGAATTATAAAAGGCTTTTTGGTGCTGAATCAGCAAGAACATTAACTTCAATGAAACACTAAGGACAAAATAAATGCTCTCAGTAGGAGGTAGGGGGTCTTGTCCCAGATCACAGCGTCCTGCGAAACAGTCAAAGCAGAGAAAGTAATTGTTACTGGAACATTTGTGTTTAACTCTGCAAATCAAATAAATGATTTGCTTGTTCAGCTTGATCTCTCTCCTATATAAATATATTAACATAGCTGAAAGTGCCTGCCTCGTAATCTTCATATATCCCCGACTGTGAGGATGTATGAGTACATTTAACAATCTTTGAAAATGAAACAAACTTCTGCTGGAAACAAGAGTCATGAAGTGGTCTGTGTTGGCTGCAAAACAAGATAAAATTGATATTTTTAAAAAACAACCTTGAATGACATATTCAGGAACATTTTCAAGTTTTGTAAACCTTTAAAATGTATGTTGACACATTAATTACAATGACGTGTAATTCCCATTGACTATTTTGCTGCCTTTTATCCCAAAATATTAAACACAGGAGAACCGTTAACTGCAAACATGAAATGACAAAACCGAAGCTTTTGTGTTTTTTTTTTTCTTTTTATAAAAGTCACTTTAGGGAGAGACTCTCGTCTGAGTGCGTCACAGTTAGGCATTGCTCCACAATTCAGGATTTTTTTTCATTAAAAAACTTTGTAATATTTCATTGACCAGCCGTTGTATTGGTATGTTCACTGCACGGAAGGCATTCAAACGTGTTGACATTACTTGTTTCTCCACTTTCTGTGCTCTTTTTAAACAGTCCTGTGATTGTGACCTGCCTGTTCTGTAATTGTTTAGCCTGAACTTCAAGTTTGATGTTCTTGTTTTTGTGTACTGCCCTGTCAGGATGCTTCTCAACAGTACCTTTTCTTAGATGATGCAAAGACATATGACTCAAACTGCCTTTACTGAGGCTGTTTTAACTGCACCCCTGTTTACTGAACAACCTGACATATTGGAAGACACTCTGAAAATACTACTATGCATAACATTGTTGACAGTTCAGCACCAGAGAAAACACGCATGGCCCCATATACTCGCTGCTCCCCCTGGTATAATGATCAGTTACCTCCCATGAAAACAGCAGGATGCATACTTGAACACAGAAGGAGGGATACTGGCTTAACTGTCCAGTTGCAGGCTTGGAGGCAGCTTAAACACAGTTATAAGGCTGCTTTAAATTCAGCACGATCATCCTTTCTTTCCCGCCATATCAAGGATGGCTCTGATAATCCTAGGTGTCTTTTTTCAACAATAAATCGAATGCTGCAGCCAATCTGTCAGTCCACTCCCTCTGGCTCCATAGAGCAATGTAATAAGTTCCTGGAATTTTTTCAAACTAAAATAGACAACATTAGACAAGAGCTTGCATCATCTTCCATGCCTGGTGTGTTGTCACCTGTAACAACAGAATTTATGTGGCCTCTTTTCTCAGACTTCGCTGAGGTTACGCCATCATGCCTGACGAAAATTGTGGCTAAAATTAATCCTACAACAGATCTCTGGATCCTATTACAAAATATATTATTGTTGCTAATTTTCCAGCAGTTAGTTCTGTTGTGGCTAAGATCGTCAATGTGTCAAGCACTGGCACAGTTCTGTCTTCATTTAAATATGCATCAGTCATACCATTGCTAAAAAAGCCTACCTTAGACCCGGAGATATTATGTAATTATAGGCCTGTATCTAATCCTGCCATTTTTGGTAAAAATTCTGGAAAGTACAGTGGCTAACCAATTATCTAATCACCTATTGCAACATAATCTGTATGACCCCCTTCAATCTGGATTTAGATCACTGTACAATACAGACACAGCTCTTGTAAATGTGGTAAATAATCTGTTCATTGCTGCAGATTCTGGAGCCTTATCTATCTTGGTACTCCTTGACCTTAGTGCCGCATTTGACACAGTCAACCATGATATTCTTATTAGGCGCCTAGAGACCTCTGTTGGTGTCTATGGTACTGCACTGTGCTGCCTTAAGTTTTATCTGTCGGACAGGAAGCAATCTGTCTCGATGGAAGTGTACTCGTCCTATTCCAGTCCGGTTTCCACAGGTGTCCCACAGGGCTCTATTCTAGGGCTTCTGTTAATTAATATCTATATGCTGCCGCTTGGCCAGATAATCCGGCGCCATGGAGTTAGTTTTCATTATTATGCAGATGATACTCGGATTTATCTTCAAACTAAACCTAATACCTCAATAGCTACATCTGTACTCTCACTGTTTGGTGGAAATCAAATTATGTATGCAACAAACTTTTCTGCAGTTAAATTGCAATAAGACAGAGGTTGTGCTGCTGGGTTCTCCATGTCAGTTGAGTAATGTGGGGAACTTCAGCTTTGTTATTGATGAGCTTGAAATTAGAGCGAGTTCTGAAATGAGAAATCTGGGTGTTATTTTTTATCCTCGCCTAACTTTCGAAGCTCATGCTCGAAATGTTACAAAGGTGTCTTTTTTTTCTATCTGCGTAACATAGCCCGCATAAGACCCATTCTCTCTCCACCAGATGCAGAGAGACTTGTGCATGCCTTGTCTCCTCTCGACTATTGTAATGCATTGTTTGCTGGAGCCTCTAAAGGTGTTAATAGGCTACAGTATGTTCAGAACTCGGCTGCTCGAGTTCTAACTAGGTCTAAATCTTTTGTACATATTACCCCTGTCCTGGCATCTCTGCATTGGCTCCCTGTTTTAAGTTCAGGATTGAGTTTAAATTACTACTGTTAACATATAAGTCCTTGAGTGGTCTGGCTCCTAGCTATATCTCTGATTTGTTAACTGTGGCTCCTAGCTATATCTCTGATTTGTTAACTGTATATACTCAGGTGCGAAACCTGAGATCTGCAGATGCTGGACTCTTAACGGTGCCGAAATCCAGGCTTCGGTCTGTGGGAGAGAGGGACTTCAGTTGCTATGCACCCAAGCTCTGGAACGCTCTCCCACAGAAAATAAAAGATTCAAATACTGTTGACATTTTCAAAAAGCAACTAAAAACACATGTTTTTAAAAATTGCATTTGAGTCTGTGTAGGGCTAGCTGTTTATGTGTTGTACAGTACTGGTGCCGTGTCTCCTGCTGTTTCTGGGCTTGTGTCCTTGTTTTAATGTGTGACCTGCTTCATGTCCGTTGTGCGGGTAAATGCTGCTGTGACAAATATCACTGTGTATTGTATTGTTTTGCACTGTAAAGTGCTTTGAGATGTGCTGTATGAATTGCGTTATAAAAAAATAAATATTATTGTTATTATTATTATTATTATTACAAGTTGAGCAAAACAGAATCCCACCAGCTGCATGCAGCGTCCTGTTTTCATATCTCTGAACGTGGTCTTCTGTTAAAATGAATTTAGCTTTTTAATTTGTCAGCTGTCTGCATTTTTTATGTTAATCATACACTGCAAGCTAATTACTCAACACTATCTAAACAACCATTTTAAACTGCCACCCCTTACTCGCATGTTACGTCATTGTACAGTATGAGGAATTCACCAATCATGAAGCCGGTATTTGTTTGACCCTGTTGCTGTAGTAACCAAATGCACAGCATTGACGCCTGACTGTACAGCTACTGTAGCACAGACTCTACTTGATAAAAGTATGAAATGAACAGACGAGGTGTAGAGTAATGTAAAATAGTGTAAGGAAAATAAAATGCATATTTTTCACGGTAGGCAGTCAAATACACGATTTCAGTGAAATTCGTGATATTGTGAATTTTATGGGGCCCTACATTAAGGCTAGTAAGTAAAGTTAGCTCCCTTAAGTGAATATAGTTTGCATATCAAATACCTCCCTCGTGTGATGTAATTTGCATACATTTCCACACATGAACATTATTCATTATATTTAAATAACTCAAAGGTGGTACTTTTTTCCATGCACATTAATAATATTATAGTCTGAAAAGTTGCTACTCTCGATGTAGTAAATTACTGGGTTCACAGAGTCTCCTCTCACAACTAGGCTGTTTACAGGTTTTATTTTTTCTGTAAATTTTCCTTTCTGTGTCTCTTGTATTCTCCCTTTCCAAGTTGACAGATACGCTCCCTAAAAATAGGTAAAAAATGTCCAAAAGTATTTTCAGAAAACTCCACTAATGCAAATAAACTCCTAGTATAATTCCTAAGTACACTCCTGTGTAATTAGCACTATATTAAGAAGTGTAACCTAACCTTCCCTGAGCAAAGCAGAGCCAGACAGAAGGCTAACAACATGTACAACAACTGGCTGCTCTGTGGTGTGAAGAGTTTGTAGGATGTGCTTCTGTAAATTGAGCTGGCAGTATCACTTTGTATCAACAATAGCCTCTTATCCCAATGACTCACTCACAACCCATGACTTCCACATTATCATTACCTGCCCTGACCAAGAGGACAAGGACTAGGCCCTATCACTTTCCTCAGAAAGCAACCCTTTAAGTTCAACCCTAATGCAGCATTAATACATTATTTTGTGCACCTTCTACGGTTTTGCAGCAGGTCTTTATATATAGCTCTGCATTACTAAATAAAACTGTTTTATTTAGTTTTTTTTTTTTTTCTTCAAAGTTCATGTTTTTAAATGTTTATCATTGCATTGTTATTTATGAAAATATGGGATATTGGTGACAATGACTTAAAACCTTATACATGCAGTAACATAAAGTAAAGGTACTGTAAGTACCCTCATAAGATCCCTGCTCAAGGCACAGGTGGTATCATCTTTACACATCATGGATGATGCAGGTCCAAGCTAGACTAAAACAGGATTAAAGGATGTTTCAGAAATGTATGGTCGCCTGGTCTTTGTGACAAACACTAAGACTTGAATTTTATTAATCTAACCCATTACATTCATACAAAGAAACCTACAAACCAACACAATAAATAATGTTTGTCTACAAAATTAATACAAATTAAATAGAAAATAAATAAAATAGAAACATTTTCAACAACACAAGTTTTTTTTTTTTTTTTAAACAAGTGCTGTGTTTGTCATTCCAGATCTCTTCGCCAAGAATGGCTTAGCCCAACTTGAGATAAGACGGTAGGTGTGTAATCTAGAGCGGGGAGAAATCCAAAGATGCCCTTCACTTTAACGCCAAAAAGTCACATGTTCCAGCTGAGAAGATGATTAACTTGACTTCAGTGTGTTGTGGGTCAGTATGACCCTCCACAGTGTTGAAGAGGTCCTAGGGAACTCAAGTGTTGCACATGAGCAGCAAAGTAAGCTGGACTGTAAGTCTTAAGCAGATTCAGTCCACAAGGCTTACATCCTTCCTGCAGAGAATGGTGTCAACAGGATTTGTCAGGATACAAGAGGAGAGGCTGGTGATGGCTGAGGTCACCTTGCAGGACGGGCTGCAGACTGGCTTCAGGTCTGAACCCCCTCACTCGGAGAGTCGCCGCCATTCAGAGCGGGGGCAGAGGTCACCGGGATACTCTGAGGACAGGGACTGTCACTTTTCAGAGACGTCCATGTTGCCACAGGAAAGAAGAAGAGGAGGAAGAAGAGAAGGAAGAGGAGTCCAGGTGAGGACAGGGACTGTCACTTTTCAGAGACGGATGCCATGTTGCCACAGGAAAGGTTCTCCGAAGAAGAGGAGGAAGAAGAGAAGGAAGAGGAGTCAACCACCAGAAAGATGCCAAAGGAGTCGCCGCTGGCCATGGCACTGCAGATCTTGCTGCCCTTCCTCTTGGCAGGGTTTGGCACGGTGTCAGCTGGCATGGTGTTGGATATAGTTCAGGTAGGTGCATTAATCTTAATTTTTATATGTACTGTATGCTTATTTCTACATGTTATACTGTTCTTATTTAAACATTTTATATGGTGAGATATTCTATTTGTCCTTGCCATATTCCAACAGTACCTTGATGTAAGTGATTCAGTGGTGTCTCAGCTACAGCTTCTTGTGTTAGCTGGTGTAGCTGTCTAATAAATTAGTTTATTTACATAATCTTTGGTCAGGGTGAGTCATTAATCCTAGAACAAAGAAATATATAAATTTGGAGGCCAACTTTCTATGCTTCTGGATTGGAAAATAGGTGTGGTGACTAAGCAGCTTTGCTCAACACTTCAAACTGCAGTTGTACCAGCTCAAAAAGAGAATAAATACTATCGGTGGCGCAAGTTTAGCTTTTCGTTCCCCTCTTCGACTCAGTACCTTCTTACTTAGTTGAAATGGCACTGGCTAATGTCATGGCCTGCACCAGGTTTTTGTGGACCCCGGGCAATGGACCTCCAGTGCCCACCTTCACAACCAATCAAAAATATTTTTTCTCTCAAAAAGGTTTTCATAATCAGTAGTCCCTCACTAAACCGGACATGTCTGGAGACATAAGTTGTCTGATTTAAAAAATAAAATAGTTGTTTGGTAGCCCATGTTGAACCCACATTTACATCATAACACTGTGATTCATAACATACATGCTGAATATCACAAACTGTCATTATTGTACTATGAGTACCTTTGAAACAATGTTTGTTTCTCTCTCTATAAAAGCACTGGGAGGCCTTTACGAACATCACTGACATCTTCATCTTGGTTCCAGCTCTTCTAGGCCTGAAAGGTAACCTTGAAATGACCTTGGCGTCCAGACTGTCCACTGCTGTAAGTAACCTGTACCTCTACTCTATCTTTTGAAACCCTTGAACATTTCTTTTCCATTGGATTAGAGGTTGCTGGGAACTGTTGCTTACTAAAAGGAGTTTGGTCAAATTGGTATTTGTTTTCAAAGTAGTATGTTAAGGCAGGCATTGATACGACAGTTGTACTGAAATGTTGCCAGTGTATTATGTTCTGAAGAGTGTGGATGAAGTGAAATGCTTAGAACAATTCATTCTTTGCATGTTGGTTAGATCATCCTGGATCTGCTTCTCAAAACAGTTCAACATCCAAAATGCAAGACCCTTATTAAAATAATGATCGTACCTACAGTAGGAACCATAAAACTGCACAGGAAGCAGCCTTTGACTCTCTCTGTGCCACATATTACTTATAGAATGACATCAACTGTGTAACAAACACCCCAGGGCTAATTACATGGTGCAAATAGCAGATAAACAGTATTTAACTGATGTTTATATTATTTTCATGCTATGACAGTCAACTTTTTTTTTAGCATAGCAAGGGCTTATTGTGGGTCACATCATTGTAATATTTAATCTATTTTTAAATCAAACCCTGAGCTGTCTGTGATAGCAGTCCAATGGCTCTAGCTCCTCCAGATGATACTGGGTGAGGTTAAGAAGGTGTAAGAATCAGCTAAGGAGAGTAAAAATACAATTTGCACCATTTTTTGTTAATTGAATCTGTAATCTTGCTACAAACAATTTAGGCTTTGCCTTTATTAAATTAACCACCTGATCCGATAAGTGTCCCAGGGTGTGTAAACCTGTTGTGCAGTGCAGGCACCTGAGCTCAGTACTAATACAAAAAATTGTAAAACAACCTGATAAATTGACCTTACCCTTTTTTGACATCCTACAAGTAGTAAACAAAAAAAGTCCTGTTTTAAATAGTACACATTACAAAAACATTTATACCAGATTAAATGATGGCTGTGCTGTTTCACATTTTATTCAAATGCATGCTGGGGTTGATGCTTGCAGCCTTTTGAAACCGTTTTAAAATTGTTGGCTTTTAATCTTTTGAATCGGTACATGGATTACTCTGTTTCTGCTGGAGTTCATGTCAGTCAGTAGAACAGAAGTATCACACAAAGCTAGTAAATAGCTGAGTAATTTGTAATGACAGTCAATTTTGAATGCCCTTGCAGTAAAAAAAAAAAAAAAAAAAAAAGAAGAGAGAAAATAAGTAAATGAATAAATAAGGAAGCCAGACTTGCTTCATTGTATGATCATTCAGTGAGAGTCCCTGTTTAGGTGGAGGCAGGGTTAGACTAGTTGCATTCCTGTTCAGATCAATGTAGGCCTGCGCTGTATGAGAGTAAAGATCAGAGACATGGCTTGTTTATTCACAGGAGTGTGTACATATGAACTGTTGGAAAGCCAACATGCTGGATTTATTCAACTCCTTCTTTCAATCTTGAATTGCATATAATATAAAAAATCCTTTCTATGCAAAGGGGTTTATTTTTACCCCCCACTTTTACATGTGTGTGCTTGCAAATCAGTATGCTGGGTGTTTTATATGTTTTGGGCGAACACATTATTACAATTTAAAACTAAATTTGTTGCCTAAACCCATTATTGTGAAGGAGTGTGTACATATTTTCAAACCAATTCAACAAGTCATTCCTTCGTAACATCCATTCATACAAGAAAATGTAGAAAAACTATTCCAAACGTTTGTCACTGAATTTAGCATTTCTAAATCCAGCACTATTCAATTATGAGTTGAATAGGTTTGGATGAAGAAAAACTGTAAGAGTGCTTCAAGCCTGCAAACATACCTATTGCCTTCAGTGTGTTTTAACCCTTACGGTGACAGTCACAAATTAACAGCCTTCTCAAGGCTCCGGATCAGGCAGATGTAGACAAAAGAGCACAAGCCTGATTATAATAATACCGTCTAACCTTGTTTAAGTGATCAGTATAATGACAGGTGTAGGTTTAACCCTTTGTGGTCTTATGTCAGACCAGGTCTGACATTTTTCCTTTCCGGTCAAAAAGACATCAAGCACAGGTCTCTAGTCATTTTTTCTCCGGAAAAGACGGAGAGAACCCCCCCCCCCCCCCCCCCCCCCCCCCCCCAAAAAAAAAAGACTGATCTGAGCTATACACATAGACCCTTCACCACAGACATAACACGGACATAAACAAACAAGATAGCTGCTTCCGCATCCAATGCTCAACGAATATCACGGACATTTGCCAAGAGTTTTTAGATGTTATAGTAATAAAGTAATGACTTAAGCATTATTGAGGAGTTTGGTGCTAAAACGAGTGATCAGGAGATGGTTTATCAGTATGCACGACTATGAAGAGGTATGTGATAAATACAGCGAACAAGGGGTGGTGCTAGGCTGGAGATGCAGTACTGAGTGTCTTGTTGATATGCAGTGCCTTTAAAACCTCTTTTACTTTTAAACAACGCGTGTGAAAATAAATTGGACCTGTCGCGGCTGACAGCCCCTGAATAAATGGACCAAAAAGAGTTAAGGTATAATAATGTAGCTTAAAAACATTACTGTTCTTCTTTATAGGTAAATGTAGGAAAAATGGACTCTCCTATTGAGAAGTGGAACCTGATTATTGGAAATCTGGCACTCAAGCAGGTAAAGAAGCCTTTCCATCCAAACAAAGGGTTTGCTTGTCTTAATGTTTTAACTTTTTGTATTGCCTCCTAATTCCTAAAACTACAGCTCTGTGCCATTTTTTGGCAGCAGTATGAACAGTATTGCCATTTTACAATGAAGTGGTGTCTTTTAAGTGGTGTCTGACACTTTCTTTTTGCATATGATCAGAATGAAATTGTTGCCTTTTAAACATTAGACATTTGACCTAAGAATGATTTTCTCTGAAGTGAGATGTTTGCTCTTCAAAATAAAAATGGCCTATCGCAGATTGTTGCAGACCATCACAGATTGTTGCAGACCATCACAGATTGTATTGCGTTGTAGGTTCAGGCGACCGTGGTGGGATTCCTGGCTGCAGTGGCGGCAGTCATCCTTGGCTGGATCCCAGAAGGGAAGTTCCAGATGGACCATGCTGTGCTTCTGTGTTCCAGCAGTGTGGCCACAGCCTTCATCGCTTCTCTCCTGCAAGGTGAGAAACACCACATTCTATGGGTTCACCAGCATGGGGCTGTCTGAACAGTTTTAAGATACTCCCCTCCCCTAGGGATAACTGAAGAAGAACCTGTCGGACTAGCTCAGTCACGTTTGGAATGTAACAATCCTCAGGGTAGTTTCGCTGTGAATGATTACTAAGACTAATTCATTCACCAATCAGGAGGCTCTGTTAGCAGGTGCTGCCTCGTTCTAGTTGACCGCTGGAACATTCAGATAAAATCATTTGCTTACCTCCTTCAGGGAACAAATACTGCAGTGCTTGCACAGAGCTCTGTTGACTGAATGGTTGTGTCAGATTAAATGAAGGATGTTTTCAAAATGCTGCATTTGCAGATTGTTGACATCCAATACAATACCAGGCGTGGTACTTCCTATTACAGAAACCCAATTTTTGGTGCAAAATGAAAAACAAATGTCCAACCCAGTTATTCCACACTGGTAAAATTGGTAATATTTAGGATACCACTGCACTTGTGGGTTGGAGTGCTCATAAAAATTTTTTATTTTTATAATATATATATATATGTATATATATATATTATATATATATTATATATATATATATATATATATATATATATAATCATTATTATCATTATTATCTTAGCTTGGAGCTAATTTGAGAGGGATAAAACAGACAAAATATATTCCCTCCGCACACCCAATTGTTGGCGTGTCCTTAACCACTTTGAGTAGTGAATTGGGAAAATGCTTAACATTTTACGTGACGACCAGGATGCCGAATTAGTAGTTTTTTTTTTTTTTTTTTTTTTTTTTTTTTTTTTTTTTTGTCTTCTAAATGCGCTTGATTATTACGAGTACAGCATACAAACAAGCTGAAAGCTATATGTTTGTATGTATGTAATGGATGCTGTTGAAATACAGAAATAATTTTGACCATAAATAAGGAAAACAAATATATTTTTTATTTAGTCATAGGGAAAGGTTTTGACAAAAAAATAACATGTAAGCAATAAACAGTGGGGTGGAACAACAACAGCAACACGTCCTAACAAAAAAAAAAAAGGGGTCAAGAGAGAGACATGAATAAATCATACCCAGGTAAACACGGAGGGAGTGAGAGTGTCTAATGCTTCAGCGTATGATACTCCTTGAAGCATGGAACAATGCACAAAGCTTGGCAACACCTCTTCGCTGTGACTTGATATTGATGGTAGTTATTCTTCGTTTATGTCTTCACTGACACACTGACAATAATACAGACACATCGAAAGTGTATTCCAATTATTTATTGATTAAACCTTCTCTTTTCCCCCTTTTCTCATCAGGTACTATAATGGTCGGTGTTATCGTCGGCTCAAAGAAGACAGGTATAAACCCAGACAATGTTGCTACCCCCATTGCAGCCAGTTTTGGGGATCTCATCACTCTTGCCATATTGGCTTGGATCAGCCAGGGTCTTTACAACTGTCTTGGTAACTAATTTACTGTAATTCATTTACTGCTTATTGCAACTACCCTAATGGTTGATAACATTATGAAGAGACATGACAAAATGCTATTTAATTTGCGTGGGAATGGTAATATATATATATATATATATATATATATATATATATATATATATATATATATATATACATATATATATATATACATACATACATACAGTGGGATCTATACAGTTTATACCACTCATTTGGCTACATTTCAGTAACATATAGGAACACCTCCTAAGAGAACACTTCGCCTAAGGGAACACCCTTGTGGTGAAACCGATTTTTCCCATTGTAAATGCTTCAGCTAAAGGAATAGGAATTTTGCTTAAAAGAACGCCTGTAGCAATTAGTTCACAACGGACACAGTATTGGTTTGTAAAAAAGCCTCTTGTTATCACGAGACGGACACTGATTCAGGGACTAAAATGTACAGAAATTGGAGCAACACTGTCTGAACAGTACTTCTTTTAAACAGAAGAGGGCACCATTGGATACGACCTATTCAAGAAGTGAACGATGTCATGGTCAAAGAACATTTTAACTTTTAAACAGTTACAGAATCCTCAGCAGAAGTTTTTAAAATACACACTACAATTATTTTGATTGTTATTGGTTATTTATTTGTTTTGTGCTCTGGCACATTACTCATTCCTATTTCCAGATGGAAAGCTGATGATTCAGGTTTGGAAGTGGCAGGAAAATCGACAGTAAACTTCACATGTAGTAAAGTGACAACTTCAGGGCGCATTTAGTACAACGAGAAAACAGACTTCCGAGTTGATTCATTCTGAAGATAAAAGTCAAGTATGTTTTACTAGCAAGGGAGTCTATTGTCTCCAAATGAAGCTTCCTTTGACAGTCTTATATCTGGAGGTTACATCCGAAATATTTGGAAAGGACTGAATTGGGAGGAAAAAAAAAATCTGTCACACCTGTAAAGTTTCAGAGAAAGTTAATACAAGTAAAATGGAATAAGAATGAGCTGTAAGGTTTTAGGACACTGTTTTTTAACAGCTTTTAGGTTGGCAGCTTTGACCATCTTCAGGGAAGGTTTGTAATTAAATCTGCAGCTAGGGGTGGAGGTTACTTTTTAGAACCATGGGGGAGATCAGGAGGTTTTTTTTTTTTTTTTCTCAATTTAAAGTGTTCCATTCCTATTTCACAGTGGAGGCATTCCTTTGCATTTTTTAAAATCAAGGTACTTTTTTTATGGTCAAGTCTTATCTTGTCTCCCCCCATGGCCCCGAAGTAGCAGCATTCCATCTTCCTCGCTGATTAAAGGTTTTCTCGAGGCTTTGTGCTCACTCGTCTGTAAAGCTTCTTTGAATTTCCTGTCTCATCAAGGAGGCAGCTTTAATGTAATGAAATTGCCCAAATCCAAATGCTGATGTGCTTGGAGACTGTTTGGTTAGTGGTTTGAGGCTCCCTTAATATTTGATGGAGTTTGCTCTTTTTTCCCCCATGTGCAGGCCCCTTACTGTTATTATATGTTTTGTTTTGTTTTTTCCTGTGGGTATAGGAGGCTTACCCCCGTTTCAAACTGATGCTCCAGCGACGAGCCTAACTGAAGTCAAGCACAGAATATTTATGTAATGAGTAGAAGGGCATCTGAAACAAATAAGAATACCTTGACGCTCTTCTGATGCTAGTTCGTCTTCCTCTGTGCCTCTGGAGCGCCTTGGTTGCATACAGTGCTCCAGCAGCAAACTGTACTTAATACTAATGTATGCAAATGATATGCTGAAGAGTATCACCTGTCCCACAAGGCTACACTGATCACCTGTTACCACCAGAATCAATCACGGCAGCGCCCACAGAGGAGCAACAACTTCTGAGTCTAACACTTGTAATTAAGCATTTCATGAAAAAAAGACTAGCCTTCGTCTTTCTTTTCTTTCTCGCTAGGTAGAACACGGAATGCTATGTGATAGAGTGGGTAAATGTCTTCATTGGTACAATTGCACAATATTGATAACAAACGCAAACAAACATACATTCACACTCACTCACTCCCTGGTTTTATCGTTACTCGTTACGATGCATTGTGGGAGATTTGCTTTAGAATAAGTGCAGCGCGCTTCAGTTCTCCAGTATGAAATAAAATACAACGAAGTAGGACGCTAACACGTACTTGGTTTCAGTTCAGTTCAGCAAGCTGCTGGAGCATCAGTTTGAAACGGGGGTTAGGTTTTTTTTGAAGAAACCTAAACAAAACCCAACAGGTAGGCAATTGTTCATTCACAACACGTGATCGTAAGTTCTGAGGTAAACCTACAGTAACCAAGGAGAAAAATTACCAACTTATGCCTTCATTAATTATTTGTGATTAAAGAAAGCCATATGTAATATTTTTCTCTTGAATGGTGTAGATGTTTAATTTATAAACTTTTTCTCTTTAGTTTTTAAGTAGACTTTTTTACATTAAGTCAACGTTTTGACTAAATAATTGAAGGCGTTTTCTTTTTTTTAAGAAAGGTTTTTCAGTGAGGCTGCAGTCTACAGAAGTCTGATTTACTTGGCAGAAGCACTAAATCATAAGTGGCAGAAAATAATCTGTGGGCTATTGCAGGCTTATTTATCACAGGTCTATAAATGTTCAGGGTTGTCGCTTGCTTGTATTGTATGTCCTGTTGTGGCATTGTACTCGTAACAAGCAAGCACTTATTTTGTTTAATGAAGCAGTCAGCGCATGGTAACCAAGCCCATATAATTGTATTATATCCACTGTAACTCATTGTCACTCAAATAAAGTGGTGGCCTATACCTATACAATCATGTCATACTGAAATTTAGATTTTGCTGATTTAATCGCCTGTTGTGACAAAATCAAAAGGCTATATGGGATTCACAGACCTCTCCAATGCAACATTTGAAAAAAAAAAAAACAACACCATATATTTTAAGTAAACTTAAATAAAAGTGGCTGTAACTGTGTATATATATATATATAGACGTGGATAGGCATAAAAGACCACATTTTTAAAAGTCTTTTGTGTTTCATCCCACAGGGCCTTACCCCTATGTGTCTTCTTTGGTGTGTGCCTTCTTCCTGGCCTTGACACCCCTGTGGATCGTAATCTCTTCAAAGCACCCAGCCAGTCGGACCCTGCTATACTCTGGGTGGGAGCCTGTCATCACCGCCATGATCATTAGCAGGTAGAAGCTTTGAGGGATTCAGTTTCCACTGTACTTCAGTCACCTGTCTGTGGTTGGGTGCTCCGGGGTCCCACTGCACCTCCATCTTGCATTGCTTTAATGATTAATCCAAGAAAATCTATCAACATCTATAAAGAGGCTTGAGTCTGCTGCTGTTGTGGAAAAAACATTTTCTTCGGGTCATTGAAACCTTTAAAGGTTAAGTAAATTTAAAATTTTTATTTCAGAAATGTTCTAATGATTGTTACAGTCCTTTTTTTTTTTTTTTTTTTGTATTTATTTTTTCAGTATTGGGGGTCTCATTCTGGACAAAACTGTGTCTGATCCAAACTTGGCCGGCATTGTTGTCTATACCCCAGTAATTAACGGTAAGGAAGTTTGCAAAATAAAAGTTTTTTGCATGAACCATAAATAGCTACTGGGGAAATATTTCTGTGGTGTTTTAGTTGGCAGCTCCAGCCTCTTCCGGGAGAGGTGGTAATTGAATGAGGGCTCTGGTATTTATACTAGGAGACAAGATCAACCGATTTTAAGTTCTGTATGATCTCAAAGCATCCTGTTTCCATTTCTGAAAGCCCTTGAATTGCTAATAAAGATTTTTTAAAGTTAGAATTTTATAAATGTTATAATAAATTTTGTCTTTACTGTTTTTATGTTCAGAAGTCTGATTTTAACATTTTTGATATTTTAATACCAATTTTAAAAAACAGTAATGTGTTTTTTTTTTTTTTTGTTTGTTTGTTTTTTTTGCTGAACGTTGTTAAGAAAATATATTTGATTTATGACAGCTACACAACATTAATGAAAGAATCTGTCAGGTTTATGTTTGGTAAAATCCATTTGGGAGGCAGGGATAGAAGTCTGTTTTTTATTGTGTAAAATCAGTACTTGGAGCAGTCCTATACAGCAGATGTTTTTGGTTTTTGTTTTTTTTGATGCATGTTCTTTTCCTGAATATTAGTCACAATTGCCCCTGTGGCTGAGTGAGTGAAGCCATTTTTCTCTGCTGAATAGTATCTTCCATCAGGATGTGTGGGTCCTCCATAATACTATATCAAGATAAGGCAAACTGACTTCTCGCTTGTATATCCTGTATTTATTTTCTCCAAAAGCTTAAGAGAAAAGTGGATCAACTAGAATTTTACATTTTAAATAAGATTTAACCGTGTTCCCAACATTACACCTACAAGTTTACCATGACGGTTTACTTAGTGTATGAATTATCATAGGGTACTTGTTAACCATGTTTTTCATCATGATTTCATTGAACTTTACTACACTATTATACCTATATAATAACAGTAACAATTTTGCAATGAACTGTCCACGTTGCAGTCTAACAGCGGACTTTGTTATTCCTCCCACTGGCTGCACGTAAACACAAACATCTGTAGAGAGCTTACACAGTAGACAGGAATTTCTGAAGTAATTATGTTATTCCAGCAATTTAACAAACCCTTGAGATTTATTTGTTTTGCAAGTAATTTTCACTTGCTCACTTGAGACCTCTATTAGGCAGTTGTGTAGGTGCACTAGTATTTATTTATCTCTTACATGGTGCATGCATGTGCTACAGTTTCCAAAGAAAACCTTGTCTTCATCCCAGGGAGGAAACACAATAATGCTTTAAAAATGTTAAGTAGGGAATACAGTTGTAAAGATATTCTGTGGTCAACAAGATGGTCTCACAAGCTAACTGAGGATTATCAAAGGCTAACTTTCAATTCCCCGATTTCTAGGTATTGGTGGTAATTTAGTGGCTATCCAGGCTAGCCGAATATCTACCCACCTCCATTTCCACAGCATTCCAGGGGAGGTTCCAGAGGAGGCAAAGGGCTGCTACTACCCCTGTAGGACCTTCTGTGGTGCAGGTAATGGGCGTTTCCTTTCCGGGGCTCTGAGTTGTGGCAAGCATTGTCATCTTGAATTGAGTGGGTTAGGTACTGATCCCTCCTGGCAGGTGCTTGCATGTCCACAAGGTGGCCAATGTTCTACTCGGGGAAAGAGTTGCCTTTGCAGACACATATTTTTATTTTGACAAACTAAATTCTGAACTGTGGTTCTAGCAGTTAAAAAGTTGTAACCACAGGCTGAGACAGAAACCTGTACCAAACCATAATGCTGGGCAGAGGAACTCTGTGGTGAACTAGGATTACACATTATGGGAAAACTATGGCAGACGGCATGTCACCAATTACACCTATTTAAAATAGACCATAACTTTAATAGTGCAAAAAATAAAACTTTTTGTGTTACAAATATAGAGTGCAACAATTCATTAAAATACTATGGTTTGTTTTAAATGAGTGTTAAAAAAAAGCTAATTACTCATTACAGTATACCCACACATTACATAACACCCCAATGACTTTTGGAATATTGTTCACTGCTTACTGCCTTCTGTGTACACAAAATGATATTCAGAAGGCAAATTAGAGACTTAAGTAGTGGGCAGTTGATCTATAAATAAATATTAAAACAGCCATGAAACAGCAACAGTTGGTATTGTAAATAAATTACAAAAGTCCCAGTGCTTTAACAACATAAAGCCATGCCCCTGGTGAGATCTATATTTGAGCAGTGATATTTAATGTTTATACAGCATGTAACTCAAAAACTCTGTGGAAACATTGTTGTGTCCCCTGTCCACAGGCGCCAATCACCGGTCAGCCCAGGTGTTGCTCCTATTGGTCATCCCCGGCCACCTGATCTTTCTGTACACTATTCACTTGATGAAGAGCGGCCACACCACCCTCACCCCCATCTTCATGACGGTCTACCTAGCTGCAGCGCTTCTGCAGGTTAGCACATTTTGGACTCTGATCTGCTCAGATCTCAGGAGCTGATTAGTATTAGACCTGGTTACTTATCAGAGGGCAGACCTCCAGCATCGTTCTGTGCTGTAGGAAGTGGAGCTGACTGCCTGGCATGAAGATTTTTTTACATTTATAAATGTTTCGGCTATTAGCATACAAATGTATGATTATTTTAACATTATATCTATTATAATTAATTTAGGAGCAGACCACTGTGGCACTTTGAGGACTGAGGGGTGGAAACACCCTTATAAAAGTATACAACAATATTTTTGCTTGGTATTTTTGCAATGGTTATACTACACATTTATTATAGTTTACGCAGGTTTGCCATGTTTATTAATATGCTTTACCATACCTTTGTATTCTTTACAATGCTTACCTATGCTTTGCTATGCTTTATTACACATTGTTATGCTTTTACTGTGGTAAACCCACACTGAGAAATTAATGTCAAAACTGTCAAACTTCCAGGCAGTCTCACGGGCGTTAGCTCCGCTGCCTGGTACTGTTCCGCCAACTCGACCGCCCGGTCCAGAGTATCAGGTGCTTGTCGCTGGACCTATAGCCAAGGTCCCAGGGCTAGTCACTCCAAGAAACGCTCCACCACGATTACCTCCACCAACCTGGCTTTGGTGTTCGCGTCCGGGTTCAGCCAGCCCATGGCGTAATCTTTTAGGCAGTGGGCAATGGCTCATGGGTGCTCCCCTGCCACAAACTGCTACTCCTGGAATTTCTTTCTGTACCCCTCCGGCGTGGCCCCCACGCAATTAAGGATGGCTGCCTTCAGCGTGGGGTATTCCAGCATGCTCTCCGGGGACAGCGTCGTTGCCGCCGCCTGAGGCAACAGGTAGCTAGCCCACTGCGCTTGAGCCCACTCAGCTGAGGTATCCATGGTCTCAAACACCTCTAAGTAGGCTTTGTGTCCATCCTCGGCCGTCATTTTTGTTGGCCTTTGCAACTAGGGGTCTGGAGCTGCTGGTCTAGCCACCCCCTGCACCGTAGCAGTGAGATTCTGGTGCAGGAGGTCCATCATAGCTGCAAACTATGTGGCATCCATTTTTCTTTTGCTCCTTCTGTGGGTGCACTGCTTTTATGGCAATGCCAGTGAATCTCATTGCATACACCACGTGTGAAAGGGTGGTGGGTAATTCACTGACACAGGAGACAGACAGGTGTACTTGAGAACACCACACAGGTGCTCAGTTTTATTTTCAAGGTGCGGTTTTTCTTTTTAGCCTGAAGAGGGCGCTGTTGTCTGTGGGCTGCTTACCAACTATGATAAACAGAACCACGTGAATACCAAAAAACAGTAAACAGTTCAGAGTGCAGGTGCACTTACAGGTGCTCCAAAGAATAATCCAAAAACAGAAGGCGAAAGGAAAAGACTACTGTAGCGGCTCCCTCAGCCTGCTATATACAATATTTCAGGGTCTGTCAAAGGTTTCTCCACTGTCTCAATCTTTCTCCCGGCTGATTCTCGTTCCTGGAACAGTGCTTCCACACATTCCGCGCATCTAAAAGGGCAGACCTGAGGAAACAGTAGAGCGTTATTTTATAGGGCTAACAATCTCCCCAAGACCCACCTCCCAGCCACTCAGAGAGGGAAAGTCCACACACCCTCTTTCCCGCCTCCACGTGTCAGTGCCATGACTCACAGGCGGGTATTGGATGAGTGCCACCCTCTTCCTGCAACACTATGAACACGCCAGCAGAGTCAGCACAGATTTCCCCCTGCTACCGTTCCCTAAAGGTTTTGATTTAAAAAATAAATAAATAAAAAAATCATAAAGTGTGTATTACTTTTTTGGTATAGCTGAAACACAAAAGATGTGTGGCACATCTGAAAATGCTCTGCCACATGATTGCCACCTTTTTTTAAAAAAAAAAAATTTTAAACAGTACTGACTGGAGTTTAGTAGGGGTTCCCTCGTTGAGATGTTAAAGTATTGCCATGTTCAGGTCTGTTTCTCTCAGTTTAAAGAAAGGCTCAAGTCAGACTCTCCAGCTACAGCCTCCAAAGAAAACACACCCTGCACTTAAATACATTTTTTTTTTTGGTGTCCACTGAGCACAGCCTGCTCACATATAGCCAGCAGAGACTACAGGGTAACCTATTGAGAAGGGTTGTGTATTTAAATAATATATGCATGTTTTAGTAAGAATAAACAGGGTGTGTGTGTCAGTTAAATGGAAATTATTCGACTCTATGAGCTCTTTCACAGATGGGTGTTTCACTACACCTTGTTTATTTTCTCTTTTTTGAATAAGCACTGGTTTATTCAACATTTTTTCAGTGTGTGTTCAGTATATATTTTCTTTAAAAATATGAGTATTCTGTTAACACCTTGTATTTTGCTGTGTTTATGAGAGTGTTGTATCTGGTGGTGATGTGTATTTCTTTTTGCATGGAAGGTGTCTGATTTACTGTTCCAGTGTTTCAATCTTTTTTAATTGCTTTGATTTGGAAGTCACAAGGAAATATTAATTAGTTTATTAAAAAAAAAAAAAAAAAGTTTTATTATTGGGCCATATTGGCACTTGTCTTGGACTACTTTACCTAAAATAAAATGAGTTAGTCCAAGATAAATAATAATCTGAGTCTGTGAAACAGTAAAGATAGAACAAATGGATCATGTCTTGTTTTATTGCAGCATGAACTACTAGCAACATGAATCAAAACAAGTTAGCCTCATTTTTATTTAGCCTCTGTTTGCAACTTGCTCTCTTTTTTTTTTTTTGTAAATATCACATCTTTACATGGCTGATCCTTTTCTTATAACATATTTGTACTATACATTAAATGCTTTATTTATTTTTACATTTAATTGTAGGGAAAAAAAAGCCCTCCAGGAGAGACCGGCAATTCCTGATAACCCCCTAGAGGTCATGGTGGTAATTAAATCCCTATACCCTACCTTTCCCCAAAGCTTAGTGTGTCGAGTCACAGTAGTTGCCATTATTCTAACTTGGCAGGAGTAACTACCATGTGTCTCAATACATATTTTTTTATTATTAAGATTCAATTTTGTCCTTGCGGTAAAAATCCTGGCAAAGTGCAATAGAGCAAAGAAAATGCTAGTAAAACAAGTTAGTTAAATAAATTTAGCCACACAGCCCCTTTGCTCTTCTGCTTGAGCAATATGCTTATTATAAAAATGAGTACATTGACATATATTGAATCTCATCCATCGATGCACATTGTTAAAGCTCACAAGTACAACAATCTGCTATAAAAAATACAGTAATTCAGTGTAAAAGTTTACCGCACAGTAGAAAACAGTAGAGTCAAAGTGCATCCACAATGCAGAACTGAAGTAAAACTATGACAGTTGAAGTGCATTGTGTGTGTGTGTGAGAGAGAGGTAAACTGTAATACTGATATGTAGTAGCTATGAATGGAGGAGAAGGGAACTCTTCTAAACTTATGGACAAAATGAACTTGTCCCAGAGTGAAAGTTTACCTGCAGGGTGGTGAATGTTTTTTTCAGACTTGCTCTGTGGACATCAGCCTGTCAGAACAGAGAACACTTGTGCCAAAAGTACACATCTTTCTCACTAAAGGAGGCCTATCGTAATTAAGTAAACAGTTTTTCCTTCCTCACTCCCTGAACTCAAAAAATATTTTTAATGTGCATGAGATCCAGCCTGGTAACAGGAAACCTGGACCAGCACCTTCTATTAAGATTGCTGCACATTGTCTGTCTGTCTGTCTGTCTGTCTGCCTGTCTGTCTGTGGTTTCTTTCACCTCTTTGCACCAGAGGTTCCATGTGTAATATTATAATAGGCTTGCATTACTGGTAGCACTGGTAACCCAGTTTTTTTAGCTTAATGTAGTTTTCAGTATCAGTATTTTATATAGCTGTTGTCCAGTATGCTGGGTGTCAAAGGGCTTATACATTTACCAAACAAGAAACAATCAGTCCATTGAATAAATGAACTAAAATTAGGAAGGAGTGCAGTGTATTTATTGTAACTCTGTCTGATACTTGGTTGATCTGAATGAATGGATTGTTTGAGTGTACTGAATGGTTTTAGATAGTTATTTTAAAAGGTAAAAGAATGTGTATATGTTTCTGTTTGTATTATGTTTTAGGAAGGTAGTTTTTAAAATGTCACAGCTAATTTCTAATATTGCCCTGAGACACCAGCAGGAGAAACAGACACTCCCTCAATAATTAAGTTGCAATAAAAAAATTCTGAAAAAGTAACCCTGTCAAAGTAGAAGGTAGGTTTCATTATGATTAGGTTGTGATTTCCAGGGGAGTCCTCTGAAGCCGGTTGCTTCTTTCTGTCTTTTTTCATTCAAATATAAAATGGTAACTGATAATTGTCTGCTCTTGTGCCATCTTTCCTTTTTTAAATTAAATATTGAAATGCATGAATATGGCTCATTCTTCACAAATGTTCTTTAAACACTGCAGACTTCTGAAGAGGCACCACTAGACATTGATTGACATTGAAACTATCTAATTGGTTGCAATAGGGTTGTCTTTTTACAAGCTTTGTGCTCAAAAAGTTAAGCTAATAATGTTTATGCTTTGCAATATTTAAAACCTGGTTTAATTACATGAACATTCAAATGTACACATTTCAGTTAGGTTTACCAAGGTAAGAACAGATCACTTTAATACATTGTGCATTCATTACTAAATGGGGCTTTGTCTTTAACAAACAGCATGTATTTCTGAGCTAACTTCAGCTCATGTGTCCCCCCTACTCCAGGTGTTGACACTCCTGTGTATCGCAGACTGGATGGTTCACCGCATGTGGAGGAATGGGAAGGACCCTGACAGCTTCTCCATCCCCTACCTGACTGCTCTGGGAGACCTCCTGGGAACTGCCCTGCTGGCAATAAGCTTCCACTTCCTTTGGGTCATTGGGGATCAGGACAGCGATGTTGGGGACTGAACACCTGCCTACCTGACTGCCTTCCCGACTACCTGTCCCCTTGTTTTCTGAGACTAGTTACCTGCATCTACTATCAGTCTGTCCGTTCTTAAGCCACATTCACAATCTCAATCACTGGACCCTGTAACTGGTGCTTGTCCCTTCTACAGCAAGTGTACTAGGAGTCTGACTGACTGACTAATTATCCCCTATGCAGAGTTCCCTGCAGTGCCAACATGGATACACACCAGCTGCGCATTGCAGGCAAAATCTAGATAGAGGATACGTGAAGGTTATCAGTGAGATATCCACAATTATCTCTCCAAGTTAGCTAGGCCTTGGAAGTAAATAGGATAATATACTGAAGACCGTCACATATTCTATTTCTACGCAAGGTCAATTGGAACAATTGGGAGATTTAAAAAGCGGTGCACTTTCTATACTTTATTTATCTGCTTTTGTAATATTTATCTATTCAAAAGTGTTTGCCAGCTGTGTGGCTAAGCATCATTTATCATCCTCAATGTCAGTGTGCATACCCTGCTGCCAGCGCCTAGTCTAACTGAGGGGCCCAGAGACCAAGCAGCCAACTCTCTCATGCATCTTTAATGCGACTGCGCCATTAATATCTGTCTATTCTCATGTGGCTCAGTGTGCTGAGTCGTTACAGGTTTCTACACCTGTCAGACAGGAGCTTTAGATTGTATCAGTCACTTAAATCTGACTGAAAAGCTTTACTTTTTAAAATTTTTTTTTTTTTTTTTTCTTTTTCTACTGCTGACACAAAATCTCATGTTTCCCTGAAGGAAACTCTACAAAACATGCCTGTCTAGCTGTATCATTATCACTCAGCAGGTACAGGCGGAAGCATCAGTTTACATTCTCTCTTTTAATTGACTTGGATTGCTGTTGGCATCAACCTAAACCTCCAAGATGCAATCACGACTGGCATTAAAGTGAGTAAAAAAACTGCAATGTGGAACGTGAATGCAGTTTGTAACATAATTTAAGCCATCAGTGCAAGTTATACCAAGTTATCTTGGCTCGTAGGCAAGTGGTTTAAATGGTAGATATAGAACTGAAGTTTCATGTGTGGAAGTATCTAACCTCTCTGAGCAGTATATAGTACCTAGAGCAAGAAGCTGTTAACTCCTATTACAATCAAAGACCAACAAACTTCAAACAGACTGATCCAGCTCTTATGGGGACTTCACCTGTCAAAGTGCAAGAACTGCAAGTTACTATCACTGCTGTTGAATTGCACATGTTTTTCTTTCCTAGCAAACTCATTTTTACTTTTGAAGCCCGGTCCCTGCTTTTAACATATTTCCTCCTACAGAGTTGCAGTTTTTTTCACATCCAACTTTTATTTTCAGACACCAGTGCACAGGTATAGAGTTATACACCAGTTGGTCAACCATTCATTCCATGTGATTTGACTGTACTGTAGGATCAAGATTTTATGGCTCACTGGTATATTAAATTCAATTGCATACATCAGTAATGCTACCTAACACACAAAGTATTATCCTCACAAGTGAGGGCCTGATCTGCTAGACTGGTTCTTGGTTCTGGTAACGTCTCATTTTGGGGTATTACTGCTGGTATACACCGGTGAAGTGTTTTTTGTATTTTAGATAGTTTTTCTTTTCTTCCTTTAAAACTTAGTTATTTTCTTTTTTTTACTGACCTTGTGGTGCGTAGGGATATTCTCCTAGTGTTGGGTGATGAGTTTTCATACAGGATAAAGACTGTTTTTATTTTTTAACCCATTGACTTTTTATAAACTTTCATGTCATTGATCATATTTGTTTTGAGTCAATTCAGGTTCTTATTAGAAACATCATTAAACTTGTTGAGATTAGCTGCATTGAACACCGCCGGATGGAGTGTGTGGAGGTGACCAATGCTGAGATCAGATCTGTAGTGATCTAGTTAAAAGTCAAGCACTGTTAAATGCAGCTTATCAGATACGCAAACCGTTTGAAACGTTTTGCATAATGAACATCTTTCAGGATGTTTCAATTAAGAACCAGAGTTGGCCCAAAACAAATATTTTCCTCCAAAAGTTGGATGATTTATTACAGATTTTTGGGCACTGATCAAAAATGAACTGAGAATAGTTAAAGTCCTACATGTAATATTAAGTCGAACTGGAAGCTGTGATTGGGATTGTTGAGAACCTGGTGGGAATAATTAAAAAATATTTGTCATTTCAGATCTGCTGCAACAATGTTTATCAGCAGGTACTTGAACATTTATGAAAGTAATTGTTGTGGAGCACCTCGTTTAAAACAATTGTTACAATGATATATATATATATATATATATATATATATATATATATATATATATATATATATATAGCTATAAAGGTAAATAGTAGGTATGTCTTTAAGTTCTCAGAAAAATCTTAACTATTCATGCTGAGTCACTGGTTTAATTATAGCGTGACTGCAGAGGACAGCAGCAGCAACACCTATTCTAGGACATGTAGAAGGGTACAGAGCCTTCTACTTCTGGGCCACCAGTTTGATTCCAGATTTAAAAGCTCTCCTGTTATACAGTATAGCAATATTAACTTCTTTTTTTCTAATCCTATTTTAAGATGTTACTATTTATTAAAACTAAAACAGATTTAAACTAAGTAAAAGAATAATAAATAACACATTTACATTTCTTTGCTTATTCATTTCTTTTGTACTTTGTCTTCTTTACAGTCTCTATATTTTGAGACCAAATCTGTTCAACAATTTAAAATAACTCATCTACTGTACACCTTGTAGCATCACTCCTGTTTAGAACAACTAAACTACAATATGTTTGCTCCAAGAAAAAACAAAAAAAAACCCACTAAGGTCTTTTGTAGTTAACACCTTTTTAAGAGAATAAATGTTCTTTTCAAACAGCCAATTATCTCTTTAAACAAGTACTTGAAATCACATATCTCCTCTGAAATGTGTAAATATAAATATTGAACACAGGTGTGCCTACCTTATAGGCGATCTTGTGAAAATTCAATACGTCGTATAAGGAAGGATTATTATCCCGACGGAGCCCCCCGTTATGTCAGTAAGAATTTTGGTGTATTTTTTTTTAAACAAATTACCTTGAAATATATAGAAAATGCACTTATTTGTATATTTAAAAGTAGTTCCTAAAGGGTGCACCGCCTTTAATTTTAATTGTGGCTTGTTCAGTACCATTGTAAAAACCTTCAAAGTTGCTCAATGCAGTTGATTAAAAAAAGATGGAAATGCATTTAAACTACAGATATCCTGGTGTTAAGTAAATATTGTGTGAAGACGCTTGGTATAAAGCATGCAAGATACACAGATCATCACAAGTTTACCATTCATGAACAATAAAACATACAAGTATGTCCTAATCTAAATGTAAGTAAGTTAGGATAATGAAGTGTATGCATTCCCCCGCGTAAGCCTTTGTGATGTTAAATGTTCACTGTAAGAAGTGTAGTGTTTGTTGTCCTCGTTGTTGTGTTGTCCTGGTGGTTCCATAGGTAGAATTGCTGATGGGGTTCATGTCGAAGTTCTGGATTGTCCGTCCTCGGCGACGTGTCCGGCATTACAGTCTTTTAAGTTTCCAGTGGTAACAAAAGCAGCTTTTTCAGGATGTAGTTCAAACAGGTAGAAGTTAAAAAGTTAGTTTCCAGTGTCAGCAAGATGAGTCTGTTCCTTTCAGGTGGTTCTATGGATATTTTTCAATATCCAATGAGAGGATCGTTTCATGTACCAAAGCCACTGTTCATAAGGAGTTTGAAATTTGGGAGGTTCAATAGCACTATCCAATCAAATTGATTGCTTTTTAAAACCAAATCAGCTTTTCTAGTTTCATATTTCTGTGATGTTGTTGGTAAGTCGTCTTCAAGGGTGTGTTTTGTGTTAATTTACATAGCCGATTCATTAATTTAGAACAAAGTTGTCACATCAAATCCATTAGCAAATTTTATGTTGTAGCTGTTTCCTCTGTGAAAGATTTCTTTGTGTGTTTAATGACCCTCACAGGTCATGAGTTTTTTGACTGGCAGATTTTCACACCAGATAAGTTATGATTTTTAAGAAGCCCGACTTGTTTGTCTGATTTAGTGGTTTGTGTCTGTAGCTAGCCTTAAGGTTTCTCAATACGGCAAGTAGTCCACAGGCTTCAAAGGAAGTTTTTTGTGTGATTTTGAAGTCAGCAAGTCAGAGTTAGAACTAGCAGAATTATTCCAGCACTGTAAGTATACTATCACTTTGTAGATCTTGCATTATTCTATAGGAAAGATTATAGTAAACATGTATTTTATTGAACAGTATTCTTTTAAACAGCAAATCCTGAATAAACAATTGTAAGGGTGTTTTTTAGAGCAATTGATATATTTTCTCAACTAATTTTTTTTTTGACAAAATTATATCTTTAACATCTTTATCATGAAAATGTGAGACACAGCACCTGCCACAGAGGTAGCAGTGCTACACTGTATAATAGAACATATATGTTTAGCCTGAAAAGTCTTGCTTTCTTTTAATATTAACTGTTAGGATAGGAAGTAAACAAAATAAATAAGAAAAATTTCTGAATCTCACTGGCAGAAATCACACTTACCAGGTTACCAGCATCTGAGAAATAACTAGAAGAAATTCCAAACAAGCTCTAAAGACAAGGCAAACATGCAGAAATACCCAACACTGACTAAACACTTCAAATATCTCAGAAATTCACAAGTTGTTAGAGAAACAAATATAGACAAGAATTTCTCATTGTAACACAATTGTCGTTTAAAAAAAAAAAAAAAAAAAAAAGTGCTCAGAAAGAAAAAAATACTGGCTCATGGTAGCAAAGCATTAAAATAAGTATAATCTTAATAATTTTTGCCCCATTTCAAATTTGCCCTTTCTAGCTAAACTTCTAGAACGAACTGTCACGAGGCAATTAAACCAGCATCTCATTGATAACTATCTTTTTGAACCCTTTCAATCTAGCTTTCAGCATCTTCATAGCACTGAGACGGTCAAAGTCACTAATGATTTGTTAATGGCTCCTGACTCAGGTGCTTTATCAATTTTAATCCTCTTGGATCTTAATGTGGCATTCGACACTGTAAATTACAATATCCTACTTCATATATTAGAGAGTTTATTTGGTCTCTCTGGCACGGCCCTTAACTGATTTAGATCATATCTAACAGGATGTCAACAATTTATCTCCCTGGGTGGGTTTAGCTCTGAGGTTGGGCCAATAATTTCTGGTGTCCCACAAGGCTCTATCCTCGGCCCCCTGTTATTTAGTATTTATACGTTTCGCCTCGGCCACATTTTAAGGTCTCATGGCATACACATTTTTATGCAGACAATACTCAAATCCTATATTAATTGTAAACCTGATATTAATGTTGCTGTCTCTGCCTTAACTGCCTGTATCTCTGAAATAAAAAACTGGATGTCGCAACCTCCGCTCTGCTGATCTCAGACTGCTGTGTGTCCCGCCTGCTCGCCTGCACTCTGTGGGCGACAGGGCCTTCTGTTGCTATGCCCCCAAATTATGGAACAATATTCCACCAGAGATCAGGGACTCTGCTTCTTTGAGTGTTTTTAAGGTTAATTTAAAGACTTTTAGAAAGGTGTTTTTATGATTGTTTTATCTCCTTGTGTTTCTTTTATGCATAATCTCTTTATTTATTGCAGTACTATTAATTGTGAAGCCCTCTGAGATGACTGCTTTTAAGGGCGCTGTACAAAATAAAGATTATTGTTAATAATATTATTATTATTATTATTATTATTGTTATTATTATTAAGTGAATGAAGTATTTGTCTTCACTTAACTGCTATTGAAAAAAATACACTAAACGTCAAATACGTGCCTCACAGCTCCAGGGTCCTGGGTTCGATTCTGGCCTAGGGGTCTATCTGTATGGAGTTTGCATGTCTTCCCCGTGTACGCGTGGGTTTCCTTCGAGTACTCCGGTTTCCTCCCACAGTCCAAAGACATGCTGGCTAGGTGGACTGGCCTCTCTAAATTACCCTTTAGTTGCCCTGCGATGGGCTGGCTTCCCATCCAGGGTGTAGTCCCGCCTTGCACCCGTGTCTGATGGGTTAGGCTACGGCTCACCGCAAGTGACAGTTAAAGGATGGATCAAATACATGTTTACCACATGTCTGTCTTTCAATGGTTCTAGATTTTGGGTTTATTTCTTTGCTTAATGCTCTTTAATCTTGTGAAAGTTTTTGGGGTTTTTTTTTTTTTGGCCTGTATTTTTTAAATATTTGGTTTACTTGTACAACATTTAATTGTTGCATTTTCTAATGAAATGAAAAAAATTCAGAAACATTTTAATATACCATCTATACAAGGTTTTGTTAGGACAGGTTAAAGCCACACTATTGTTTTCTCCCAAACTACATATTTAGTTAAAAACTAAAAGTTTCTGAGCATTTAACTATATGTTTAGAATAGTTTCTTTTTTGCATTGTAGAAGTGTGAAAACTGACACTTTGTGGTCTTACCTAAGCCAGATTTCAAGTTGTGTAGTGACTCATGATTTTAATTTAAAAGCTGCTAAACACAGACTACAAAATAACATTGCAAAATGCCTCAAATTACAAATACAGCATGAGAATAATTAGTAAGTACAGGGCCCTGTATCTCTGTTGGCTAAAGCAGGAGGAGACTGCTAATCCCCACAGCTTCCATTATTATTCATATTATTATTATTATTATTATTATTATTCATACCTAATATCATACTGATATTAGGTATGAAATCAAGGACATCAATTAATCAGGCCTCTAGGAAAGCCAAAGCAGCAAGGAGCTTGGAAACAATGCAATGAATAGTAAGAAGTAAGGAGATTTACAGCCTGAAGCTTTTCGTTTTGAACACTGTCACAGCTCTTACGTTTAAACGTGCTGTGGTGCCTGTTGGTACCAGAGCTGAAGATTTATAAGATTCTGGTAACCATTGATGCATGATGCAGAGCATGCAAATAAGCCAGGAGTGGCTACCAAGTTTTTAAAATACATTCATTAGCAACATTACCATAGGAATTGACTGATAAATATGCCCCTCAATCGCATTCAAATATAATCAATTCTAAACAGCAGCCACACAAGCATATTCCATGTAAAAATGCTTCAGTGCAAATTGGAGTGGTAAAACGGTGAGTCCATGTGTTAAACAAAACACTAAGATCATGTCACTTAGGTTTCACTTGGTGACCGTAATCATGTATCAAGTAAAGTAAGCACAAACTAACTTTGTTGGAGCTGGAGTGAAAGTAATTATTGAAGACCTTTTTTTTATTTATGCTTTTTTACACTTTCTTTTAGATATGGACTTCTGCGTGGACTTGAATGCAGAGTTCTTTATAAAGCCACTGCTAAGATTCCTATTTATCTGCTAACTTTAGCCTATTCTAGAAGTTTTGACTGTCGGTTATGCAGGATTTCTTTTATTTTTTTCAGAATTGTTCCAATCAAATTTTACGACACAATACTGCTACTGAATACAATAAGCTATTAAAGGCCAGCAATGTCATATCTATGTTTATGCTGAAATATTCTCCCTTTTTATTAACTCACAGACTACTTTATATTGACTTTATTTTTCACCTCAACTCCATACATTTACGTTCACCACACAACAACAGTAGTATTAATATGAATTAATAACACTGTGTAACAAAATTATTATTATTTTTTTGTTCCTGGGTAGTAAGTGTTATTTCCTAATTGCTTATGCCTCAAAAGTATAAAAAATGGCTATTATTCCCCACAAACTTTGCTTTTGTGACCAGGACAGTGATATTTCAAAATATCACTATTTCCAATGGGAAAATGGGCAAATGTGTGTCTTTTCATTCACATCAAGTCAGAAAAAAACAACATATGAATCCAAATTAACATGTATTTATACTAAAGTAATACAAAGATGACTACAAAAGATTTAGAAGTGAGTGGTTTTTCAAGATTTACAATTATACTGTAAATACAGTATAATCGTAAATCTCGAAAAACATCACCACTGACTCCTCTGGCACAGGCTGGGGCGCGACGTGGAACGGGCGAGGAGTGCAGGGTGGGCTACTACATCAGTGTCCTTGAACTGCAAGCAGTGTATCTGGCCTTGTAGCATTTTTCTTGGGAGGTTCAAGGCAGGCATGTGTTGATCTGGACAGACAACACTACAGTGGTGGCTTATGTAAATTACCAAGCTTAGGTCTAGGACAAAGGTCACGCTCCACACGAACCCTGCTTTCTTGCCTAAATGTATTTCTACCTTCCACATCAACCAATCTGTGGAGCTAGAGACTTTCCTTCTTCCTCCTTTACAGTCAGATAGGGGGCATAAGCTCCATGTGCTTTGCCCTGTTAGGGCATTAGCGTATTATGTTGACAGAACAAAAAGTTGGAGGCAATCTGAACAGCTGTTCCTCTGCTATTGAGCTAAGGTCCACAGAAAAGCCCTGTCAAGCAGAAGCTGTCCGGTTAGATTGCAGAGACAATCAGGAATGCTTATAAACAAGTCAACTTGTCCATCCTGTGAAGGTCACTGGTCATTCCACAAGAAGTATGTCTGCCTCTTGGGTGTTGTTTCAGGGTGCAACTGTCACTGACATTTGTAATACTGCAGTATGGGCCATGCCCCATACTTTCACAAAGTTTTACAGGCTAAATGTTCTGGATCCTCAAAACCCTGGCGCTGGGACCAGACTGCTAATGGCTGCTTCTATGTTGATACCGGAAGCACCTGCAGAGAATTGATTCTTGCTATGTAATTTTTTTTTTTTATAATAATCTATATTGTGGCAGCCTTGCCATCTGACCCTCTCAGATTTAAGTCGTTCTGCAAGTAATGCACTTTGTGACGGCTTGGGTATAATTACCCATTATGTAATGGATACATTTCGTACTTGAAAGAGAACGTTTGGTTATTATAACTCTGGTTCCCTGAAATAGAAATGTATCCATTACAATCTTCGGTCGCTGCGTACATTACACGCAGCAGGTTGAAAAAGAAAAAAATTGACTGCGCTGTTCAACATGGAATTTAGTGCCTTCCAGGAGGGGCGGAGACTGGCGTGATGACATTGCCGGGCAAAGCATCACAGCTTTGGCAAGTCCAGATTTTTCAGGTAAACAATTTAACCCAATTATGTAATGGATACATTTCTATTTCAGGGAACCAGGGTTATGATACTAACCTAACGTTCTCACTTAACCTGCACTGAGAATGATTACAAAACCACTATGAACTTGCTTGCTGAGGAGGAGGGCAATCATTAAAACTACTCCAAAAAGGTTTCCCAGGCAAGAAAGATGTAGTTCTACTGTAGGATTCTCTTCCCAAACTTTGATTCCCATGCCAGCTCTAGAGAGCAGACATTTAGAACATTGATCTTCTGACCACACTTGTGACTTTAAACAAACATTTGCTGCAGATAAATAGATAACCTAAAATATGGAACCTGGCTTTCCACTTTGCTGGCAAGAACCAGGCGTAATTCTATCAGGGTCAGAAGCAATGGAGACTAAACTCATTAATGAGATTACTGGATTCACTTTCTCTTGTCGGAGGCATCCATTTAAAGGCTCATCGGCTGTACAGTGTCTCTGGAGGATAAGTTGTCTTGCTCTGTTATGCAGGCTATTTGTGCTTTACGGTACAGAGCATCTCTTACAGTGTTGATTTGTTCAAGCACCCCTTCAGCAGCAGGTTGGGCCAGATTTATGAGGCTTTTTTCCCAGTGTAGTTTTCACCACTTTTTTTTTTTTAAACAGGGAACAACATGCTATAAAACCAATCCCTAAATGAACATTCTACATGTTTAGTTTTGAAGGATTTGTAACTTTTTGTTTTTGATATAGCTCAGGAGCAAACTGCGCTGGAGTGAATCTGCCGCCTTTGAGTAGATAAATAATGTACATGAATTCAATTTCCTGCGCTCCCTGCCACATTGCACAGAGCAAATTGTGTTTTTGAGTACATTTAATTTTTGTAACCAATTAATTTTCCAAGCTTGTTGAGGCGAATCTTCACCTAGCTATAATTTATACCATTAGATTTAATGGTGTAAACTTACATTCTCTCATTAAACCTTTTAAAACGTCTATGATGATAATGGTCTTATTTTGTCTTAAAATCAGATTTGTTTGAATTATATAATTAATAAAAATGTGTCATTCTGTGTTGATTTTTTATTCCTTATATGCATACTTATAATTAATAAATATATATATATATATATATATATATATTATATATATATATTATATATATATAAATATATATATATAATTATTTTATATATATATAAATATATTATATTATATTATATAAATATATATATATAATATATATATAATAATATATATATATATATATTATAGGATATATTATATATATTGATTAAGATACATTTATATATATATATATATACATACATATACATAATTATACATATATATATTATGATACATACTTATATATATATATATATATATATTATATATATATATATGTATAGAATATATATATATATATATATATATAGGATATACATATATATATGACATATATATAAACATTATATATATATATATATATATATATATATATATATATATATATATATATATATATATATATATATATATATATATATAGTATATATATATATATGTATATATATATATATATATATATATATATATATAATATAATATAATTACATACATAGGTATATATATTACATATATTAAATTATATATATACATTACATATATATATATATATATAATATATATGGATGTATATATATATATATATATATATTGTATATATATATATAATATATTATATATCATATATACATATATTATCTAATATATCTATAAAATAGTATAAGTACATAGCATTATCTACCATATATATATATATATATTATATATATATATATATATATATATATATATATATATATATATATATATATATATATATATATATATATATATATATGTATATATATATATATATATGTATGTATATGTATGTATATGTATGTATATGTGTTATTTTACCACATATTAATTTCCTTGTGGGGAGAAGTTCTGTAATTCCAGAAGACCGTTCCTAACCTGTTCCCTGTCTCTTGTAATTGCAAATGGCTATGTTCTGTCGAAAGCAGCTAGGGCTTACATTTGAAGCCCATTGGGTATGAATATGTTAAATGACTTGTTGGCTACTATATGAGGATATGTGTCCAGTTCTGACCTCGCTTCAAACTAAGAGTGCGAACCTTAGGAGGAGTACTCAGTGTATTTCTCGTGGAGTGTGCAATAAATCCCTGACAAACCATCTCTACTGGATAAACCTGGACCCCTGTTGCATCACCTCAGCGGCTGACTCGGCATACCGGATTTTCTTCCTCATGTGTGCCTCATTCAGAGAATCATTGATACAGTTAGATCCACCAGGAGAATAAGGCGTGCTGAGACTGACCATAGGACAATGTCAGGTCTGTCTGCATTCTCAAATCGATGAAACCGACGTGCGATGAGACGTCGAAGTTGAAGATTAATATAGAAATTATGGGCTCAGCTAATACTAGCATTATGAGAAAAGAAAAAAAAGAACTAAAAAATCTGAGATTTTTTAATTTTTTTTTTTTCATTTGTCCTACTGCCTTTAAACCAGTGGTTTTCAACCTTTTCATCTCAAGTACCAGCGTTTCCAGGTGTAACTGCGCAGTCTAAAGCCTGATGATTGGCACGGAAATAAAAATCGCCACATAAACATGCCAACCATCCATGTCTTTTTATCCCAATCTCTGATTATTTTACAAGACGTCAGACCTTGTAAAATTTAAAACTCGGGCGTCCTGTGTCTTTTTTACTCCAACGCGAATTGACCATGTCAGTGTTATATTACAATTGATGCAGCATTTCCGGGAATTCACCTCAAAGCAATACCAGCCTTCGCAATAAACCAATATACTATTAAAATTGGTACGATCTGTTCTGAGATTCTACAGTTCAATAAAACACAACGATTAGACATAACCAAATTGGGGGTGTGCGAAAATACTAAACATAATTGCTGACTTTTAAAAACAATGAATGCTTTTAATAGTGCATTTGAAGATGTGTATGGAAATACAAATCACTCAAAGTACAAAATGGTTATTGTAGCCTTTGGAAAAGAAGGTACAATAAAGTTAGTTTTTTAAACCGTGTTTACAAATCATGCACAAAAACGCTTTCTCTGGCCACAACATCGCATTTTATTTTTAATTTACCGACTTCTATTGATAAAAACTAATCCATGTCTGGGAGGTTATTAGAAGTCCTCTGCTTTTGACCAACTCTGAGGACACTTGGTTTTTAGTCCTGTGTGAATCATGCTTTAAATGGCTGCTGTAAGACCAAGACCTGTAAGTACTCGGCAAGCTTGCAATGAAGAACAGAAGGATGGACTTGGGAATCTAAATTGTTATTTAATTGGTATGTTTGATAACTGCAGTAGTGGTTCTAAATGTGATTGTGAGGTGAAATATTGCGGTTCTTAAAAGGGCGATTTCAAGTTCATTGAGCTTTTGGAGTGTAGTTAATTGTTACTTCTAGAAACATTTTTATAAATGATTACCCACGTGCAAAAATCCCCCCTCCCCCCTCCCCTAAAAAAAAAAAAAAAAATCCTGGCCAGCTGACGAAGCTATCTGGTGAAATAATTACATTTGCAAAATAAACAAATTGGATAAAACGTACTATAAACATACTCTTTTCCAGATATAATATGTACAAAGTGGTTTATTTAGTGCAGTTTTTTTTTTTAAGTCTTTCCCTGATGTTTTTTTTTAGATAGTTTTGTTAAAGAAACTAGAGCTTTATCTATATTCTTAGTGCTCTCTCCTGAAACCCCCCCTCCCCCCCCTTCCCTCCCTTTGTATAGTCATTGTGAGCTCACTGACATGTATTGTAAGGTGAGAAATGGTTTTATAAATCATTGCAACTTTAAATATCAGAACAGTTTTGTGTGTTTATTTCCACAATTAAAACAAACAAGAGTATAGCTTGCAGTGAACTGAATACAATTCCAATGGGTTTAATCAAACAGCTGCATTTTGTTTTGGCCTGAAAGAATCTGATGCAACCTGGGATGCTTGTGGATTATGTGCCGGGAAGTTATGCTTTCTTTGGAAATGATGGTATTACACTTCTTTTAATGACATTGTTGTACTTTTGACATTCCCAAATGCGTATTTATTCCAAATGGCCTTCTGCCCATAGCTATGGCCAAAAGTTTTGCATCACCTAGCATTTTAGGATTGAGGCAAAACGAAAAAGAAAATAAAAAAAAAACTGTATGACCATAATTTAGGTATTTTATTTAACATCATGCAATAAAATAAACTACAAAATGATATCGCAAAAGTCTACCAGAAGTCATAAAAGTAGTGCAGTATTTCATGTTAAATTTTAAAATGTCGCATTTAAAAAAATGTGCCAGTTTTTCATTGCCTACAGAAAACTTCAAAGCGGTATGTAATTTAATATGTTAAAGTAACATTATTCAGCAGGTTTCAGTCGACTTTATGAAGCAAAATTTGTTAACCCTATTGGGTAATGCACAACTTTTGGCCAGAGCTGTAGAGATGTCAGTTTTCATGAGTTTGGTACAGAAAAGGGATTTTTAATGTATCCATTCTAAATCTACCACTAATTCTGAATAGATACGTTTGTCTTTAAAGGGTCGGTGGGAAGAAAAGATACCAGTAACGTAAATATCCAGCCATTGGACAGGTTTTGCCACAGGGTGACACAGAAAATGAACCTTGGTTACAAATCTCCCTCCCGACCTGTGAGGTTGCTGTGGAAAAGGAACAGTGTGCCCCGGACTGGATGGTCTGACAATTAATTCCAGGGAAAGGTGGAAGTTGGCCATCTGGAAAGGGGGCAGAGCCACGGTACACCAAGTCATCGCCCCAGACGGCAAGCGATGTGGCAGCCGTGGATTGGAGAAAGCGATTGCACTTGTTAACCAAGGGGTGTTGGCGAGCATTCTGTTCCTTTGTTATAGTTATGGACGTACCAGAAAGGACAGTGATAAAGTTACCGTGAGTGTTTATTTGTTTTAATTGTGTCTAATCTGTATTTTTTGTTCTTGTTAGATGGCTGTCACATACCAGGAGGTGTCGCTTAAGGCCAGGACGAACATCGACAGCACTGCACCACTGTTCACATAATAAATTGTATTTCACCACTTGCATGTTAGCACTCACTTTGGATTTGTGACTTCAATTTGGATTTGCATCCGCTCCTCCAATCCTCAGATGCCATGCCGTTTATTGTCCAGGTCAGTGAGCTGGGGTGCAGTAGCTCCGCCCCTTTCCTAAATGGCCGACTTCCACCTACCCTACAGAATAAATTGTCTTGCCATTTGCTTAAGGGTACTCTGTTCCTTCTTTCTAGTGCCCTCACAGGTAGGGAAGGAGATCTAACACCAAGCATCATTTGATCTCTGTCACATATGTATATCCATTTTTTGTCTTGTTTGTTTTCTGGTAAATGCTTTTATGACACAGTTACATATCCCCTACCATTGAAACAGATAGCACATTTACACAGAACCATAATACCTGACATTTAAGTAGCCCAATTACAGATTTTCTATTGTGTGTATTTTTTCTAGGGTTAATGTACTGGATCATTTAAAAATTACATTTATGCTGATAGACATCAAGTGGATGTGATAACATTCAAACACTATGTAGAACATAATTAGTATGGGAACCTTTTTATATGTCAAACTGTATTCCGTCATATTTAAGATGCAGCTCAAATTTCCCACCCTCAATTTGAGGAAAAAATAAAACATCAAATAAAGATGCATTTACAAAGATACAAAATCAATTATACATGTGTAAGAACCATTGTACAAAGGAGTACTACATTTTTTGCAATTAAATGCTACAAACTCGTCTATTAGCCATATTGGTAAAGTATATTGTTATTGGTAAATTAACATGCCTGTAACAACAATAAAGCTCTCCTATTCCTTATCCTCGGAGCTGGAGGAGTCCTCTTTATCACTTGACATCTCCCAGACAATGACTCCAGCTTCTTTGAAAATGGCTGCCTGTATGTCATGGATGATTCAAGATCGGGAAGTGACGTTTTTGCTCTTTTTTTTTCTGTCAGTCAGTCCCATTCCTGTTTGCATACTCGGGCAGTCATATATTTTGTTTCATTTTAATGCACACATCACTGTACTTGAATTTAAGAAGCAGGCCATTTTTTAAAAGAAATTCAAAGGCATACAGTACTTATATAAATCCTTGTGCATTTATGTCTTGGAATAAAGTAGGTGAAGAAATCCTACTTTATTCCATTGTTTAATCCATTACTATACATAGCAGAGCACTTCACTCTGCAACCTAAAAGAAACACATAATCTTCCGTCAAAGGCAAGAGAGTTTACATGTGGCTTTTATACTTTATAATAATGGGTATTAAGTCTCCAACTCTTCATGTCTCTCTGTCTGTCTGTGAGGCATGGAGTAAAAGTTCAGAGGCAGTGTGTGCGACTGAGCACTGCATCAAGATTAGAATGACTGCTGGTGTACATATTAAACACAGACAATACAAGAAATAGACATAATTAGCTGTGATCTGTATCGGTACTACTGTAGCCTACACTAACCAAACAGATCTATTGCACTAAATGTGTTATCTTTAATAAAGGCCCTTTATTAAAAAACGAAAATAAAGGGCCTTGATTATAATTAAGAAACCTAGAAGTTTCTGAATCCCAAATTAAACATGCCAGTCATGTAATTTATGGTGCTTTTATAAAGTTAAATATATTTAGGGCATCCCGAAAAACAGAAGCAGCCTGTGGAAAAATTCTCTAAATGGACTGAGCATAATGCTTCGTTTATCAGCCCTTGACTCACACCTCTGCCAGCTGCTGTCCACACACATACCTGATTAACTTTAATTGGGTTATTTATCTGCCTCTTAGTCTGTTTAAAACAGCAGGCCCTGGGGCTGGTCTGATAACATTTAAGGAAAATATCAAATCATTATTTGAAACCAGATCTGTAATATCACAATGCGTTCCGCATCTGCATCTTAATAGAAATACATTTAGCAAGAGTTGCATTCTCACCATATTTGTAAACTGCAGCACTAACGTGTTAATTGGGAAAAGGGGAGGTTAAATAGAAAAGGATTAGGGGAGCTGTAACAACAGGTAGTGAAGCAGGTAGACACAGGACTCGTGGGGCTTTTCAGTCCATTCCAGCAAGGGGCTTGTTCCAAACTTGTCCCTAAGTACTGAACTGACAAATTCAGACCTTGTTCCAGCTAGGCTTGTATTGTTTAATTGAACCTAGCTGTTCAATTAAGTCATTTAGATCCTGGTTGGATAAAAGTTCTAGATTGTATTTGACGGAAAGCATCACAAGTGTGTACCATTGGTTTACTGTAGGATTTCCAATGAGAAGCTTTTATTATTATTATTATTATTATTATTATTATTATTATTATTAAGGTGTTACTGTATGTTAATTCGTTTTTTTAAGTTTTCATACAGATAATGAAAAAAAATATGCCTTTATAATGATTAAATACATGATTAATTAAGTAAGCAATAAGGCACGACAGGGTGTGTGATGTACTTTAATATCACCATGCCCCGGGTGCATTGTTTCAACCACCCGAATCTGAGTTTTGATTTGATTTGAATACTTACTTTTGCCTTTGTTCACTACTTCAATTAATCATTGGTGTCCGATTCAGACATTCAATAATTCATGTACACTTCGGTTTCTCAGAAGGTCAACATCTCCATAAATTTCATCAGTCATGCTTATTGTGATAAATTCCAGTATGTCTACCATTTTTTTCTCCCAAAATTCTACTGGTGTATGGATATCTACCAGTGATTTGCCCCCTTTTTGAAAAGAAGTGCCGACCCTTGGGGATATGCTGTACTATCAACCCCCCCCACCACCACCATGTGACCTGTTTGACCAATCAGTATTAGAGCATTTGAAATACCCATTTTATAAATGTACTCATTCACAACCTTATTCTGGAGTAGCATTTACCAAAAGACAGCATTCACAGCATTCTACCTAATGGACAGAAGACAACTGATGTTACTGTAATGCTATGGCCACCATCCCCAGGTTTTCAGTGTTTATCAGATTAGACACAGCCCATACTGTAGGCCTCAAGGACCTCTTCACTTTTGTTTGTAAGTTCCACAGACAAATACAATATGAAACATGGTTGTTAAATAAAGTTTATTGTTTTATTTCAAATTGGTGCAAGTGTTTTCTGTACATGGCCCAAAGGTGTATAATCTGTAGTGGGTACAAGGCACAGGCTAAGTGGCCCCTCTCAGGTCACTGCCACCAAACAGTTAATTACTGTAAAACACTCAACAGTGGTAAATTCAGAAATACTTTAAGAAGCTTTGTAAAATTCAATGACAAAACGTCTATCTCAATGACTTCAAGTCGAATGGTTTGTCATTGAATATTGCCAAGTTTCTTTAAATATTTCTAAAATTAACTCTTAATTTGCCTTTTAGTCACAACAGAAGTGTCAGTCCCAATTCAGCCTGAAATCAGTGTTAATCCCCCCCTGAAAAAAAATGTTAAGCTCCATCCTTACTCAACTCACTATTTTCTTCCTCTTACAAAAGAAAGTTTACAGCAATGACATCATCATTATTAACATGCATGCCAACAAAATGGAGTGCATAAAGATTTCTTATCAATAAATAAGCTCAAAATCATAAAGTGTTTTTATATAAATAAATAAATAGAAAAGACAGAAATTGGAATATAAAATAAGTGGCATTCAAACAAAATAAATATTAAAAAAATAAATATTTTGCTTTTAAATGCTTTATTATTGGAAATCTGTGGTTTCAGAAATACTCAAAACAGAACTTGAACATTCATAGCAAAAGTCGGGAAGGTGTGGCACTTCAGAGAGACTTTCTGGCTGATTAAGAGTTAAAAACTAAGAGGACAGGACCCCCCCCCCCCCCCTTCCTCTTTTGCAGTACATTCTTCAGTCAATGTTGGTATTTTAGCATCAACACTGGCTTGTGATCAAATCCACTACAATACAATTGAAAGGCATAACAATAAGACATCGATTTCTGATTTCATAGAGTAGTTGATGGTATTTTGCATTTGAGAACATCAATCTGATCACACGAACATGTTCTATTACAGAAGACAAACATAAAACAAATTAAAAGAAACATGTTTGGTAAAGATTGAGGAGGACACACCCTTAGCAGATGATTCGAGGCTGTGTTTAGTGAGATTGTCTACCACAACGCTCTTTCACTGTCCAGTAGAAGGACTGTCTCAGGACAAGATACACAGCAGTGTGTGCGTGTGTGTGTTAGAATGAACTGCATTAATCTGTCATCCTGCAACACTTGATATTTCCTACTCTTAAAGGAAATGTTGTATTTATTATATACACAAGGGCAGGGGGACAGGTTAATGGTTACACTCTGGTGTACCTGGTGTACAGCTGTATGAGTTCAGACATGATTCTAAGATCTATTGAGGACACCTGGGAGGTTTAAACTTCTGCGTTTTAAAAAAGCAACCAGGATGTGTAGACTGAAATTGAGACTAAGTAAGCATCTGGTAGTTCTTACCCATGACAAGTTGCTCTTTAAATCTGAATAGACAAACAAAAAACTGTAATGATTTATTACAGGATTCTGTGCATGGATGTTCATTTGAACGTCTGTTTTAAGGTTTGTGCATAGGATCTGTCCAGCCAGTCTATATATATATACACACACACACACACACACACACACACACATGCACATGCTGAGAAAATTGTTATGTTGTTGTACCCAACGACATCAACCACATGTTTTTTCCTTTTTGTTTTTTTCCAGATTTAACTGCTAGTTGGTGCTGTCTCCAAATATATAATGGAGGAGAAATGAGACACAGCGGTATTTTAATAATCATTTTTCAGCTCAAACTATTTTATTTTTAGTGCAACCACGGTGCTCATGACAGATGAGGGACAGTCATGACCGCTTCAATTCATAGCTTGGAAGTATACCTCAATCTCAATCTTTACATTGACTCTCTTTCACCAGAAGAAAATCCTTTGAGTTTAACCATGTCTCTCAGGTTTGTAGTGGTAGTTTCTGAGATGGGGACTGCGGCTAGGTTTAGACAATCAGACTTATTTCAAATAAACTAGTCTCCATAGGGGACCACTGAGTTAACCTGCTGTTACACCTAACTTCCTTTAACATGGGGCTGTCCTCAAATGAAGTTTGTTGTATTGTTATCATATATTTTCCCTTGGGGTGATAGTGTTTGACTAATTTATGATAATATTGGAACGAAAGGATATCATTTATGAACCATAGCTAAATTGTGTAGTTATAAGTGTACTTTACACCTGAACAACTACGGCTTGTTGGACCACCACTCAACCCAAACGGTATAAGCAAGTGAACATGATGCTGGGATGTGGTGAAGATGGGCATATTTTGTCAATATGATTGCTTATGAGCATCAGTTTTTTTATTCTAACAAGGCCCTGTCTCAAAACAGCAATGAGGAGGCAAGATTTGAGAATACTGTATTTGTGCTTTGATATCTTACGCATAGAACTTTGTACTAGGAACAGGATATTGTGCAGCATGATTTGGTGTCGGAACAGTCTGGAGGTTTTGCAGCTCTGCAGGGCAGTTGTCTGCAGGTTTTAATTCTTTGTTACAGTCACCAAATGTTTCTGTTCATTCTGTTTATTTATTTTTTTTAATGTTTGTCCCAAATTAGACCCAGAGATATTGTTTCATTGTGACAGAGCTTAATGAGGGTGATACGTTGTGTCAGTAACATCAGTTAAACCTGTCCCATTATGAGTAAAATAAATAACATTAATTACAGCATGTTCCAGAGAACATATCATAAAAGAACTTTACTTAAAAAAAAAAAAACACACAGTGTACCAGAAGTTATTTTAAAAACAAAATTCTATTAATTCTGTCACTGAAAATAAAAATTAAAAAAGCAATCTGTCTTTTCTCACATTTAAAGTAATTTAAATAATTCTGAGTCTGCTGCTCGCAGCATCTCTTTTTAAAACAGACAAAAATAATAATCATTCACTTACAAAAACAAAAACAAATGCATAGTCATACAAGCAGGGGTTCAAATCGCTGTCCCTCAGCACCTCCCTCCAGTCCTCAGAGAAATGTTCTAACTGTAGACATAGGATGGGCTTTATCTCCTCTGTACCAGCAATGAAAGATATATTTAGTGGAGGAACAGGGGAGGGTGCTAAGGGCTTTCTGGGGGGGGGGGGGGGGGACGCCCCAAATCTGTACATATACGTGGGGCCCTTGTTTTCAAGTTTCCAGGGCAGGAAGCAGTTTGGTGTGTGCGCCCCACGTGATTTTAGAGTACTGAAGTCTACTTTCAGCATCCTTATTTACGAAAGATTATTATACAGTATGTTCAGCATGGCTGTGGCCTTGTGCTACTGGAACAGATGAAATGGAAATATCCTAACAGTAGTAGGGTTAAGGTGCTTCATTTACTTTATCTATTTTTATCAAGTGTTCCTTGGGGACCACAACATGTGTCCTCACTGAAGGAATGAGGGGATAAATATTTCTGTTAAATTATTTCATTTAAAAAAAAAAAAAAAAAACTTCCTCACCAGTGTGCCTAAAGGTATGCTAATAAGGAGGGGGCTTGTTAATTACAAGTGAGAACTATATAAAAACAGAGTTCTTAACTACTAAGGACCAAACTGAGCATAAAATATCATAATTGGAGTATTGAGCTAGGTGCTTTATTTAGCATGACTGATTCTAACCATGGAATTCCTATTGCTACAGTCAGTTCTAGCTAGGTCGCTGAGAAGATTTACCCTTTGGTTTTTTCCAACAGTTCTCTCTTTTCAGTCAGCTGATCCCAGAAATGATGCATCAATGGCAAACCCTGCTGGGCAGTGATGATCTTTGGTTTTTACATTCAACTGGGATGGAGTTCTAATTTTAAATCCTGTACAGTTATGTTTTTTTTTTATGGATTTAAGTGTAAAACAGGACCTGTTGGTTAGACATATTTATGGCCTCTTTAGGTGTTGCCTGTTTCACAAAGGAATTATGTTTTTTTAAGCATATCTGCTGCTAACGTGGGTATTTTGATGCCACAATGGACTCAAGGTCATTTGCTTCAGAGAAAATGTGACTGATTGGCATTCACTAGACTCCTGGGGCAACCACGACCAAAGTAATACTCCTCACCTCCAGATTTTTAAAGTTACTTTAGCCAACTTCACTATCTCTCAACCGCAGCAAAACAAGTCCTTTAAGCCAAATACACCACATTCAAACCCCTGCCCCCATGACAACGTGAGAATTTCAAACACAGCCAGTCCCTTGAGTCCTCAGTCCAGTTTCAGGTAGCTTGGTGTGGTGTAATTGAACATCAGGAAGTCAAATTTGTAGAGTTCGAAGAGCTGCGTCTGGTGATGGGAGCTGATGTTCTGAAAGAATTCGGCAGTCATTTCGTCAGTTGTACGGGTGGACTTGGCGTAAGTTGGGAAACGAAGGTAGTCGATGACCCCGGCCAGCCGGAGAATGTAGTTGGAGTCCTCCTCCAAGGTTTCATACTTGCCCACCAGGTCGTAGCGGATGTGACAGGGGTGGCAGAGGGAATAAATAGTCTGCCAGTGCTCATTGAAGGGCTCCTCCTTCTGCGTGGTGGGGTGGATGAGGTAGCCCACAAACTCCTCGAACTTGACGTCGCTGCCGCTGTACAGGGCCTCCTGCGTGGCGTTCTTGCGATGCCGGCGCACGATCTTGGTGCCGAAGCGCTTGTGGAAAGAGGTGTTGTACTTGCGGGTGAACTTGTTGCGGTACGCTGACACCAGCCTCTCGAAGGGCTCCCTCACAAAGAGAAACTTGAGGTAGCTCTTCAGGCGGTGGTTGATCTCTGGGATGCTGTACTGGTTGAGGGTCTTGAGGTTGGAAGGGATGTGCGCCTCACTGGGAGCAATATCCATGGGGTCACTGTACTTGCCACGCCCAGTCAACACCATCATCACCCGCTTCCAGTTGGTACAGGCCACCTTGGGCACATAACAGTAGATCATCTCGTGGTCCTCATCCACCACCAAGTGCTTAAGGTCGCTGGGAGTCAGAACACGTCGCTTGCGGCTGGAGGCACTGTAGGCTCTGCAGGTATCCGATACCTGGTCCCTCCGCATCTGGTGAAGGGCGGCAGTGCTTGAATACTCCAGCTGGGGAAAATAAATAAAAACAACTTAGACATTGTAGAGTTTGTGGGTGTTTAGAAATGGAAATAACTTGCACACGTAGTTCAACATCTGTAAAGAAAATTACCTTAACTCAACTCAGAAGTGCATTAGCTGTCAGGCTGTAAACCTATACAAAACTACTTATTAATTCTCATGAAATAAAGCATTAAAATTCTCATGCGTGAGCTTTAATTTGTAAATGAAAATGAAATTGATAAAATAGTCCAAGCCTTGGTTTATAAATGCAATGGTTATAGTAATACCACAGTGCTGGGATCGTGAAATAGCCTGTAGGGAACACAATAGAACGACATTTTAGCTTTTTTCTATTCTTGTCTCAGAGGCTGTGAGGAATTCCATTTAATTTCCCCCTTTTTTCTTTGCTGATGAATCAAAACTCCCTGGAAGAAACTACTTATGGCACAATAAATACAGCCCAAACAGAGATATAGTCAAAAGTACACAAAACACAAACACACATCTTACAAACATAAGCATATACAAACTGTAGTTACTCAAGAAGCACATTTTCAATTCTGAAAAGTGATTGGATAACTCCATTAATGTACTTTTATTCTTGATTGTGTTTTTCTAGTGCTGATTCAGACACCCAGCTAATGCTTCTCACTAGCGATTCACTGCCTATTAACAGGGGCCTAATTAACCTCTTTTATAATTGATATTTAAAAAATGTCTTCAGTTTCCTGCAGTTCCACTTAAAGCACTCAGACTTGTAACTAGTTTAGCTATTTGAATGGAAACTGTAACTATTTTAGTGTCTAGGCCTACATATTTGTATATTTGTTATTAAAACTGCTGTTTTATTAACAGTACTGGTGTACCCTATCTACCTGAATCAATTTCTTCTGATGTGCCGTTTATATGCCATTTTTAGATACAAAGAAGAAAGCTACCAGAGTAGCACTGTGTGCCGTTCCCATAGAGCATTGGAAGTACCGCTGGTGCCTCCAGCAGTACAATCCCCTTGAAATGAAGTTTGCATAATGTCGCTAATCTCTTATAACACTAAGCAATAGCTACCAATAAATCATAATAAAAGCAATACAAAACGACTGTAACTTATAAGGAGAAACTGGGTAGAAAGGCTACCCAGCAGTTCATTCTAAGTGACATTTCTCTTCCGCCGTTGATTTACTGCAAATCCTCATTAGGTTTCCCCTCAGGCATGCTGCTGGATTGCTGGCTGCCGAGCTGCATACCCTCGGCTGCTAATAAACTCCAGATGTGTCAGCGACTGGCACTAAAACAGAGCACACTTCCAAGGAAACTAAGGAACACCACCACTGTTCATACAGCTGAGCACAGTGTTATTAAGTTGAGAGAAGTGACATTAAAAAGGAGTGTGTTTTAGATGGCATTAGCAGATCTGGATCTTAAAGCATGAGCTTTTTTAAACTGACCTTCTGTGATTTACTGCTGGTGTGATGGGGGCACAGTAGAAATGTTTGTCTAAAGTTTCTTATCCAAACCCTCAAAAAGATATAGGCCTATATATTCATTTTCAAACTTGTATTGGCAGAACATTGTTACTTCTCTTGGCTGCATAACTGAATAAATCTAAACAATAAGTGAATGGGATGCAATTAATATAATACAAGCATTAAATAAAACTGGCAAGCTACAGACTGGTAAATTTACACGGCTGTGGAATATGCTTCTCAGAAATAACTCATGGAGCAGCTTGGAATTCTGCTTCTCAAGGCTGCAAGCAGTGCGATTCAATCCCTGCTTGTCACAAAATATTAGAGTCCAGATTATACTTCATCGACATTATTATCACTGATGAAGGCATTAGCGGACCTGTTTCATTAGAATCCTATAACTGACAATTTGTATTCAATATACTGGGTGTGTTTCATTGATGGCTTTGTCAGACCTGACATCTGTATTCCAAAGACTGTCAGACCAAAGGATATAACCTCAGCTGTCTGCCTTTGATTAATGGCTTCTGTGTGGACTGGCAATTGGTCAGGTCATCAGGGACTCCAAGACTGATCAGGTTAAAAGAGATTTCAATAGTTAGTAACTTACAGTATGTATTGATTACTTCACCTCAGCTACAGCTACAGTCTCTCAATATAGTCTGAAGAAGACCTTGAGGATACTGGCTTTGTTTATGTACTGGGGGACCTACTTACTGAACAACATGTGCTGGCTCTGAGATAAATATTTTTTGTAATAACACCACATTGTCTTAATTCTGGTGGACTTCAGTCCTGAAATTAAACTTAACCGATGGTGGGAAGGCCACTTCAAAAGCTGTTACAATTCAACATTTTCTGTTTCCCTCCCATTAAGATGGTAATTTACAGAGCAGCAGGTTTACAATGAGAACATATGGTACCTTTCAAAGAAAAAGAAAGGAAAAGGTTTTTCTTTAAACTAATAAAGTGATGAGACACAGCAACTTCAAACAGAAGAGAAATGAAAAGGTAGAAACGCAGTGGTCCTTTGTTTAAATCCAAATTCACTCTTGTGTTATTCTTTTCTCTGACCTGTGTTACTTATCTTCTATTTTCTTTATTCATTTGGTAAAATGCCTGTAGATGGAAGCAAATCAAGTTCAAGTCAGGACAGACTAGAATGTAGAAACGAGGAATATGAAGCCCCATCCTCCTGAGACACAAGGACGTGGGGGAATGTGATGGGGTACACCCCACCCCTGTGTCTCTATTATTTTGTATTTGTGTTGTATTATTATTTAAAACTTATTGTTTAGTTTATAAAAACATAATGCTTTTGGTATTGTTATTTTGCAGCATGGATGGGGTTAAAATTCCCCAACCATGCTAAACTCATGTAGATTGTAACTGTCTCTCAGCTGTGGCTGAGCGAGGTGGGTGTTCAGAGGCAGAACAAGAGAGCTTGACAGTAAGAACTAAAGAAACAATTATAAGCAATTGCTACTCGTGCTGGTGTACACTTGTTGGATTTAGTGTTTGCTTTCTTTTGTCTGTTTGTTTTGGCCAACGTGCCGTTTTGTTTTACAGTATGTCTGTTTTGTTAAATCTTTTTTATTTATAATTAAACTTGCGCATCAGCGCTTTCATTACCCCAGTCTGGTGCTGATAACCATTCATTTCCTGGACTGAGGTCACCTCACGAGTCACTCGTCTCACAGGGACGTGCACAAGGTCACGCAGTGAGTCAAGTATTGCATATCCAAAAGATCAACTAAATGAAATGAGATTCAGGGCATTGAAATCTAGCTGGAGAATTAAACCCCTATCTCTGTTTGGAAATGTATTTATCATGAGGTTTCTGTACACAACCTAATTTAATTGCCAAGCTATTAAAAAGAAACATAAGGTTTAAAAAAACAAAAACTCTATCTCCCATCACATGCATTTAGCAGTTTTATTGTCCTCATACTCATCATTTATTGTTGCCATCTGCTCCTAATTACAGTACCAGCAACTAAATACCAGACAACACAGGTTAGAATGGGTAATAAAATTTACAGAGGTTTTAAATCCAAAAGCACTTTCATCATTTCCTGTAGAAAACAACAAGTTTCATTAAACCTGCCCTATTGGCCAGCATCTGAATTCAAAATGAAAACCATTCCATGCCTCACATACTTAAAAAAAATCAAGAAAACCAGGTTTCTCAACCAAATAAATCAAATTACTGTGTTGATGTAAAAAAAGCTAGCTTTTTGAGCAAGCAGTAGGGAGGGTAACTGAAATGACAAGCTGTCGCTGTCTTAAATGCTTGGCAATGAAATTTAGCTGAGGTACAGCAACAGCAACATTTGTATTAAAGTTAGAATTAACAAAATCAGAACGATTAACGGACAATTAGAGGTCAGATACAAACATCAAGGTGACTAGCCATCATTGTGCATCTTATCCTTTCTAATGTTGGGCTTTCAGATAGACAGTTAATTGCCAAGGATACTGAAGCTAGCTCCTGCTAGAGAGCTGACGAGCACCAAGCTAGCATTTTTGGCACTGGCAAGAACCTGAAAGGGGTTAACAGTGAATAGGAGATATTCTATCATAGCAGTGCCACCAGATTGGCTCCCCGCAGCCACCTTCAGCAGAAAACAGATGGTCTCCCCCACTAAGGGAATTAAAAGAAGCAGGCTGTTTTAGAATGACAATGACAGAACAGATTGTATGAAGCTCATTGCTTCCAAAGCCCCATTCTGCTGCTGTTGTTTGGAGATATGTCCCCTCCAGCTACTTACCTGTGTGCATTATTTTATTCAAGAGCTCAAACACTCCTCAGTCTACTTCTATCTCACACATTGCAGTATGCTTCAGTGCCTTCCACATTTATTATTAATATCTCCAACAGTAACCATATGGTTTAGAGGCAAGGAAGCATACAGTACTAGCTTTCCTTTGAAGTCTCTAGCCTTCTCTTCCACTTACAACATTACTAGAACACTAACATTATGGTCCTACTGTGAAACTAAATACAAAATGCAGCTGAATATTCCGTAGGTTTAATATCCCAGCACATTATACAACTTTCCACATGTCAGTTTCTCATTTTGGTTTGCACATAATTGAAGTTCTTTCAAAAACATAATCGGAGGAGTAGTTGTTTCAGTAGGTGTTCCATACATTTAAGCACTAATCAGAACATCTGAATAAGCAGAAAAACATTTCAACCAAACCAAATGTCTTAAGACCAAATTCATTTTTACTTAGATCCTGAATTTCTAGAGCCTTACATAGTTAGTGCTTCCAAAACACTTGCACTGTAGATCACTGTAGTAACACCGTGTAAAATTCATACCATACACTTATGAGAGAGTTACAGTACGAAGGAAATTCAGGTTGTAGGCTACACAGGTTTTTCCCTTGTACATACAGTTGCAGTTTTGTCTTTATTTCTTCACAATTTTTTTTTCCAATGTTTATCAACATACGCAAGTGTATATATAAACATGACATTCCTACCTCCAAACATGGCATTCATCAAGCACAATTTGTACACTGTACGCATATGTGTGTGTGTGTGTGTGTGTGTGTGTGTGTGTGTGTTTACATTATGCTGTTGAGCCCAGTACAGTCAGAAACACACATGGGAACACAACAAAACAAGATATCTAAAAATAACATGAAAGGGTGGAGTGGTTATATGTGGGAGGACTTTGTTTACAGCTGTAGCCTCAAAAGCCACTCAGAATGGAGTCCTGCCTCCCTCATATCCTAGTGGAAAAGAAACAGCGTGGGCTACAAACAGGCCCTGTGGTTTCTCTCAGAAAATGGGCTGCAAAGTGTAGCCACATGTGGCAGATTCACTCTTTGGACAGACCTGTGGTTTGTTGAAGAGCAACAATAAATAGGTTCATGCTAGTGTATCTGTACAGTGTGTTCCTTCAATATACTCTACTGTATGCGTTTATTAACAGATATGAATTTGGTGAATGCAGGCTTTGTAGGGTACATTAGTGTGAACCAAAGCTTAGCTCACTATAACGGTTGTGGAAAACTGATTTATTTACATTAAAAATGTACAAATATCTATTGATTGAGGATATCTCTGAAATTAGGTGAACCAAGAGCTCATCACACTGTTGGATTATTTTTTGTTTTTTTTGGTATTTCTGGATGCTCTGGAGTTGGAGAAACGTGATGTTCTGTCTAATTGAAACATGGGAGGGTTGATTATCAGATTATCTTTCAACTGTAAATACCTTTAAAGCAGCCCTGTTATTTTTGGTGTTTGTCAAAATCATTTCAAGCTGAACATAACCTTTGCTGTGTTATTTGGCTGCCCTAATTTCAGGGAGTCCACAGGTGTTCTGTATTGAGAGGAGGTGTCAACTACAACCTCAACCATCACAAATACAGAAGCCATGTCCTGTTCAATTGCATATGAATCTATTATACCATATAGAATTCCTGTTGAAGTATTTTTTCATTGAGCATAAGATATTTTAAGCGACTTTTAAAAAAGTACCGTCACAGTTTCAAAAAATGGCAAATGAAAAAAAGAGCTCTGTGTGATATGTGAGATTAATATATAAAAACTATATATATATATATATATATATATATATATATATATATATATATATATATATATATATATATATAACATAGAATCAACACAGCAGCTCTTGAGCCTCTATTTAAAAGTTTTAGACCACAAAATTTGGCATCCTTTGTTTTGTAGTTAACTCACTGGGGTAAAGTAAGTTCTACACAATTTATTCTTTACTCCTGAGATAGTTTTCTGTTTTAACGTGTTACACATTGTAAGGTCTTACTGTTAAAAAAAAGGCACACACACAGGGGCCACAGACATGCCCCCCTGCCCTGCTGCTATGCTGTCTCTGCCTGCATTCAGAGCAATAAAATGGCTTGTATACTTTTTGAAAAACGAACAAATACATTTTTAATTATGAGCGAATATCTGAACATGAAAATTCTGTGTTCATCCCAGCACTAGTTTTAAGAGAGCAGCAAATATAGAGTACTTTTATACGGCTACAGTTAATTTCTTCAGCTGAGGCCGATTTAAAAGTAGCTAAAAAAGTCCTGAGTTTTGGTAATGATGCTGTGCTACCACAGATTTGCATTGGTTTTCTACTGTAGAATTGGGAATTCCTAATTGTTGAGGTGTGATACAGGCCACAACACTTCCTTTAGTTAGAGATACACAGAAACATGACCCTGCAACAAAGCTTGCTCTGTGACCCTGCTCTACTTCAAGAGAGGGCCTGGAGACTGTAAGATGTCTTGTCAGATATTTTAAAGGGAAGCACCAAGTTCCTGCAGGATAAACAGACGCACCCTGTGAGAATTCCTTAATTACTGGCTGCACAAGTCTTGCCTCAAGTCATGTTTTATAGATTATGTAACTCAATGGTAAGTGTGAGTGTTGGTGTATTTGGGGTAACCAGTTATGAGTTGGTTATGAAAGAAGTGTTTTTCTTTCTGAGATAGTGTGTGGGTTTCTTCTGTGGCAAGCGGCACAGACAGTAAAAACACACGTCTGGTTTTATTTTTGCAAAACACAAGGATACAAAATGGTTCAAGAGAGACTAGACAGTATTGTTTGTATACACTTTAAGACATCTTCATCTAGTTTTCAGGTTCAATCCTGCAGTAAAAATAAAATACATTCATTCAGAATGTTTCATTTTTCAGAACAGTTTAATTGAAATTTAGTCAAGATCTGACCCTCTTCGAAACAAGACTGTGTTTACTCTCTCACCCTCGACACACCATCTCCAAGAGAATTAAAATCAGTCATATTTTATGTGATGGCCTTGGTATGGATCCTTTACGCAAAACAAGAATCACAACCCTGCAATTGTGAAAATAGTTGCTTGGCTTGCAGAGTTTCTTGGAACTTAACATATTTACCACATAAGAATAAATATATCTCACAAAGGACAACCACTTCTACAAATACTCTTTGTGAAGATGTTGCAGTGAAGTCTTTTCTATAGAAATCTGTCAGAACTTTTGAGACTGTACCGCAAGAGACATCAGTAGTTTGTGCAGTCCTGAACAGACAGCTATTAAAATGTGATCTTTTGGAACAGGGAGATGTAGCTTATACAATTAAGCAACTATAGGGTGCAGCACATGTATAAGGAGATAAATGTCTTCCAAATATTTTATAATAGAAAGAGAGATGGTTGTCTCAAGTACACTAGATGCATCCTTTAGTTCTAGGTAATAAATGCCAGTGCTTTATCTTTGCCTTTTTAAGATTTTGGATTTTAATAAAAACATTAGTTAATCTCTGGCTTTGCTCTGAGTCAGACTTTAATCAAATCAGTGATTCAACATCAATTTGCTGCTGCTACAGACCCTTTTTGCATCGTGTCAGGATTTGGAAGTGAATGTCAACGATATGCCACTTATCATACAACAGGATGCCATTTCCATGGATACCATTTGCATGGCAAATTAATTAGTCATGTGAGTCAGTTAACACAAACACCCCACTCCCCTCTTCAAAGATGGTTCAACGGGGAAAAAATGAAACATAAAGTATAAAATCAGTTCATCCATTAGATAGCTGTGTCACTGCTCTATTGTAACATAGCTGTAATACTGCTGCTCAAAAAAAACCAGGAAACTAAAAACACAAGCCAGCTGTCAGTGGCGACTGAAGGACAGAGTGTGGGATTCTTCAGCAGTAGCTGATTGATATTCCAAAGCATGACTCTCAGCAGAAATACATTCTCTGGGGGGTCTAGAACTTGTTTATTTGAAAATCAGTCATCAGACAACCTTTTAGTTGAAAATACATGTACTGCCATTGGGGTTATATGGAGTATTACCCAGGCCATTGTTACTGAATGATGTCCAACCAGCCATTTTACTGCAAATGCCAAGAATTCAAATAGAACCTTCCTACTGAACACATCTCAAAAGGAACCACTATTGAATGTACAAGCCATTCAGCCTATGACTTATCTGTTGTCTGTGATGCATAGACACGCCAAAAACATTTAAGAACGCTTTTTACTTCCATTAATTACTATTTATTGCAATTTAGTGGAAATTGCTTTAGTCACTGCATTTTAGTAATCAATGTTAATTCAATTTACAAGAATACAAATTAATGGCAATTGCATTGTAGTTATAAATAGATAATAACCAATAACCATGTATTGTATCCAGATCATATGTATAATTAAATAAATGTAATGTACTTGTATATAAAAGAACTAAGCTTAATACACAGCTATGGCAAAAGTTTTGCATCACCTAGAATTTTAGGATTGAGATATCATTTTTTTTTTAAAAGTTAGATACAATTCCAAAATGTTGGGAGACCAAAATGTGGAGTCAAAGCAATTTGAATCAGCAACAAACAAAGATGCTTCTTTCATAGAATCCAATCACAGCTTCAAAACTGGAAGCACAATGTTGCATCTCATAGCTATCCAGCAAAAGAAATGCAGAGGATTGGCAGAACAATGACTGAGATTTAGCCTTTGAGCTCTCACAAACAGCAAACACTTTTACTTTATTGTTTAAAAACAATAGGTGCAGTAAAGCAGCAAAGCTCAGTGAAAGGGAGACAGTTCTCCAAAGCTGACACCCCAAGCCTTGTCACACTGCTTTGATCTTAATAGCAACAAAGGGAAAGCACCCTCCTCCACCTAGATACATATTCCTGTTGTGTCCATAGCAACCAACTAGCAGTCTTGTCCTACCACATAAAGAGGCTGTTACGGGCTGTTAATCAGCTGGGCCGATATTCACCAATTGCACAGCAAATCCTTGTGTCATCTGAAGTTTGAGCTCTATCATAAAGCTATGGTATTCTCCCATGTTTAATGCATACAGTATGAAGGCATTCTTAAAACAAATCTGATGTTAAGCTCAAGATTGGATTGGATTCAACCCAAAACAAAAATTCAGAAACACATGAGAAAAATACATGTGTTAAACAACAACTGTAGTGGTTGAGCAATTGGGGTCATTCAAGAAGCAATTAGAACCTGGAATGATCAAAGCATACTCAAGGGAATGATCAAAACATACTTACCCCTCTCAACCACATTTAGGAATTAGAAATTATAATACATATTATATTCAGGGCTGCTTCGATTAATAGATTGATCTGACAAATTAATTAACTGAAGAGTTGATTGTAGATCTTTTTTTTTTTTTTAAATCAGGCAGTGCTATTTTTGCCTTTATTATTATTATTATTATTATTATTATATTATTATTATTATTATTACTTTTTCAGTTCTCATACGTTGAATGTGTTTAGTTAGTTATGCCCCATTCAATTACGTAGTTGGTTTCCCAGGTAATATGACTGGCATTTAATCTAACCAATCAAAACGCATAAAAGTTGGAAATGGTTCTTATTGGCTGATCTCTTGAGACCAGCAAAAATGATGTGGGAGGATGGAGTTTTAGAGGAAGGAGGAGGAAGTTTCAGAGGAGGGAGCACATAATGACTCCTTTTTGCCTGATGTACAAAGTTGTCCTAATATGGACACCGTACTACGGTCACTCAGTAACAAGGTGGAAATAGGTGACTGATCAATCTGTAGGAGCGTTTACTAAGATGCCTTTGTTAAAAAATATAATTTATAACAGTGTTTATTTTTTTAGGAAAATAAAATTTAAACATATTTTTAGGGACCCAGCTGTTGTTGTTGATTCCAACTTAGGCACTTCACATAAGGACTAGTAAGCTTACATCAGGACTAGCAAGTTTCAAAAAGTACTAGTCCTTTTGACTAGTACCACAATATTGTTAGTTTCCAACCCTCTTATACCCTGTGAAGCTTTTTGAACATTGTATAGTTTTAATATGCTAAGACTACTGCTATTCATTAAACCTTTTACTTGCCATTAAAAAATTAAGCACCTAAGCTACAACCCTCTTCTCTGATTCACTTCCATTCTCAGCCTCGCCCCAGGTAGTCAGTTAACCAGACAGGGTTCCCCACAGTTTTACTACTGCCTCCACTGCCACCCTGTACACAGAATTCATAACATAAAATGGCGGCAGCGGCGGTGGTATTCGAGCCCACGTCTCTGCAATCCTCCGGTCAGGTTGATAATTTGTTAATAAGCTTTCCTACATAAACTGCATGAACATTGCTAAATTAAAAGTGTAAATGTTCTGCGATGAATGACAATAGTCTTTGTCATTCTCAAAAGATGTCACGAGTGGAGCGGAAGCGCGTAAGAATATTAAATTATGTACATTCAGGGATAATCATTGTAAACTTAGTATTCATTGTCAGTTTTCCCAGCATGTTTTTCCTTATCCTTGTCACATTATTGTCAATGCTTTCTGCTGGGGATCAGAAGCATAGGCTGGTTTAATCAGCATGTGATTTAATATAACTCGAGCTGTGAAACGATTAAAATTTTTGATCAGTTAATTTATGGGCATTCGATTGGTAGAGGAATCCCTGCTTTTTTAATAAAGGTAACGATACTACAGCATCTGTCCTGCATAGTAATACTAAATATATATAATTCAGTCTTTTTTAAAGCATTTTTATTTTTATTTTAGTAAATGTAACATATTTTCACAGAACATTGGTTGTTTACACAGCTATGTACTTGGCTTTCATCTTGTATTTATGAATCTAGGAGAACCTGAGCCTGAGGCGCTGAAGAGATTAAGCCATTCGGAATCTTGTTACAGGTACCCAACAATACTGATTGCTTAACATGCTGTCATAGTCACAAATCAAAGAAAGCAATTTTCCATAATTACCTCTATTTGAAGAATTGTCACCTTCATCAGTTCAGGTATTTCTACTGTATACTGTATCTACATATTTTCTGAGAAAGTTCTTGAAAATTGATTCGTAACCAAATAGACTACAATATCTCTCTTGTCTTATGACATTTTTTTTTTTTTAATTTATAAAAAACAATTTGAAATATTACTTTGAAGTTACGATATAATTCTCAATAACTGTCTCTATAATTCGTAAGGGTCTACCTAAATCGCGATTTCGTGGATTTTGTGGAAATTGGGAAACTGAGGGGTCGCTGCAAAACTTATCGCTTTTAGGGGCTAATGCAAACCGGACGTGTACAGAGAGAAAAATAAAGAAACCGTGTTTAAATGAACTACTGCACAACACAAGCTTCTTCCATCTGCAAATAGGCTTTTTTTTTTATTCCTTCATTGTCTTGTGTGCGTTGTACTTTAAAAAAAAAAAATTAAAAGTCCTTAGACAAATAACATTTACAAAAAAATATTCCAAAGCAGTTAACATTCTTGTTTACTGTTCAAATTATAACAATCTATCATCAGTGCGTCTGTACTGGCTTTTCTGTGACCTATACTGTACAGTAGGGTGTGGGACAAAGTCAGTGCTGCATTGTGTTTGTTTAGGTTGCTAAAATCTAGTTTTCAGCATTGGAGGTAAAATATCAGAAATGGACAACAAAGCAAAAAAAGCAAAGTATATTTCGGCTGATATTGCGTCACAATATTTCCCAAAGAAACTATACATGCAATGGAGGTCAATGTTTTGCTCATTTTATAATGTGTCTGGAGAAAATATGATCGAAATTTAGCTTAAACAAAAAGCTACTACAGAGGCTACTGAACAGAACGTAAAATAAACAGCTTTCAGAAAAAAAAATGGAAAGTTTGAGACAAAAAGTATTCCTGTCGGTTGTAGCCAAGTAAAATCAGTACTACAGGTACAATCTAGCACAGCCACCTCGCTTCAAACAATCTGCTGCTTACTTTTTAAACGCAGTTAGAATTTTAGGCCCAAATAGGCACAATTTCTTTGTTTTGACTCGGTACTAATAAAACTAATTATTGGATGACATAAATAACATGACAATGAATGTGCTGCATATATTGCCTTTATTAAAGTATGCCAGATGCCCTTGGGTAACTTGGGACTGTTTTGGGACTGTTTCTAATCGATTTTCACATCTGTGTAATTTGGCAAAACTTTGCCTTACGCTTCCAACCAATTCAGTTGATGCAGAACATGCAGTCTCAATGTATGGAACAAATTAAGTTTCAGAGGAGGGAGGAGGGAGTTTCAGAGGAGGGAGGATGAAGGAGGGAGTTTCAGAGGAGGGAGTTTGAGTGGAGGGAGGAGGGAGTTTCAGAGGAGGGAGGAGAGAGTTACAGAGGAGTGAGGAGGGAGTTTCAGAGGAGGGAGTAGGGAGCTACAAGTGTACGAAGATATCCTAATATATACACCATACTACGGTACTGTGTGCTGAGAAACTGACACTGACAGCACTAGACGGGATGACAGAGGAAAAAAATTCTCAGCCGTGTCACCTTGCTGACCACAAAACTTTGCTTGAAAATGACACAGATAACGCAAAAAAATGCTTTTATTTATTTTTGTCAACAGGTTATTTATTTACACTATGCGGGACCTTATTTTTCTCCCACTGGTTCTTGAGAGACGGAGCACTCATGGAATTGCCACCTATACACCTATTTGTATTACCAGTGATTAAAGTCTGGTTTTTAAACAAACTAATTATTGCCCACCACTACTGTATTGGTATAAGAAAAATGTGTTTTAAAAAAGACTCACAAATTTTGAACTTTATTTATTAAAATGTTTAGTAAAAACGTGGCCTATTTTTTGATCTTGTTAATAAAACCTGCCCCATTTGCTAATAACATGTTCAGTATTATTTTTTTCTTTTGTGGTGGGGGTCACAACCTGGTGGTGTTATTTTCAGGTACGCAGATAAGAAGTGGTACACAGCGCATTGCCTAAATAACTTCTGTTTTGAAAGCACAGAAGTGCCCATTCAAATCTGGTACGTTATGCTGTTTTTGGTCTTTTTCATCTTTAATTGAATTAATCATATTTTTAGACCATTAACAAAATAGTATGCGAATATTTATCATACGCAGTACATTGGGTCTTTATACATCTTTTTACTTCTGCAACTTTGCGGTGGACTTCTCATTTTGTCTTGTTCATCGTGAATTGTTTTTTCTTTTTAGAGAAATTGATTGTTTCCAGTTTAAGTTTGCAAAAAATAATGTATAATTAATGGTTTGCAAAAAAAGTATGTATAATTAATGGTAAATGTACCTCTGTGTGACAATAGGAAAACACATCACATTGCAATTGATGAGTAAAATGCCTTTACACTTACTTCAAAGATGCAACGTGTTTCAATAAATTCAAATGTCCAATAAACTTTGCATCCCGCAAAAGGGAGAACACAAAGGTAAACGTCATTAAGTGGGGTTGGCATTGTAGGGGAGATGAAGGGAGGTTTCAGTTCAGAGTAATGTTTTATAAGCATTATGAATGCTTATTCACCACTGCTACACCCTGTTAAAAAAAGCATTAGCATTTTTTTAAAGCAAGACCGTGAACGTGAGAGTATATG